>NC_134356.1:476971059-477103559 GCF_048569485.1 Anomaloglossus baeobatrachus
GACGACAGATCAGCGAAGCATGGGAGTGAAAACTTCATGGTCCATTTGTCAGCGTTTTCGGACTGATAAGAAGTTCCTGGATCGACTGGTCACTATGGATGAAACCTGGATTTATTTGTATGACCCTGAAAACAAGAAGCAGTCAAAGTGGAGGCACAGTGGTTCTACTCGTCCAAATTAGTTCAGGGTGCACAAATCAGCCACTAAGGTGATGGCATCTGTGTTCTGGGATAAGGAGGGCGTGCTGCTAGTGGACTACCTTCAAAAGGGTTCCACCATCAATGCAAGGTATTACATTGAACTTTTGGACCAAAGGAAGGCAGCTCTGAAGGCCAAAAGGCGTGGCAAGCTGTCCAAAGGAATCTTGTTCCTACAAGACATCTCCGCTCAAACTACACGTGACCCTGGCAAAACTGCCTGAGATGGGCTTCCAGCTGGTTGACCACCCACCTTATTCACCAGATCTAGCTCCGTCCGACTATCAATGTTTCCAAACCGGAAGAAACACCTCAAGGGTACCAAATGTCACACTCTCTCCATCTCTGATGCCATGGCTGCCTGGTTAAAGGCACAATGGAAATCCTTTTTGCTAGGCTTACAAGACATGGAATACGGATGTAAAAAGTGTGTTGACATTAGTGGAGAGTATGTGGAATAAATGTAAAGTTTCATCATCTTCTCTCGTTTTTTTCTGGGTAAAGCCAAAGACCTATCAGCAGCCCCTCGTATCTCACTTTGAATACTGAATGCAGCTGTTCTGACACAGTCACGAATTTTAGTTTTAGCAAAACAGCAGGTCTTAAAAAGCTGCCCCCATGAACACTAGGCTTCTATGTACATTTCTATAAACAGAAGCTGCTAAAAACAGAGGGGGGCAGAGTCGGACTTGAGCTCACAGGCTCCTCTGTCCCACTAATGATAAAGCTACTGAAGTTTGAACTACAATTGCAGGTAAACAAAAACACACTGTGATAAGAAACACCTAGCTGTAATCTGTATTTTAACCCTTACAGCATTACATAGCAAAAACCTGCTGACAGATTCCCTTTAATCTAATGGTTGCATTATGGTTACAGGCTACACAACTTTTCAGAATTAGGCCCCATTGTTCCAGGTTTCTTAGTATATAATTTAGTTCCAATGAAAGACTCACATCTAGAAATTCAATAAATCACTGCAGGGATTTGTAATTATGGGTGATTAATTGTACTTTAGTCTTCTATATTGAAAAGAACCGAACATGAATATCCTTTTGTTAAAAGGTATACAATTCGTTCAGTATTATTCTTATGAGCCCACAGTATCTTATTGAAGCTTTCACTGACTTTGTTCCTCCTTATGGCAGTTCTTGCCTAATCTCCAAAGGTTCTATAGAGTAACTAAAATGTTATCTCTTTATGTAATTTGCATAGCAGTGGAGGCTGGCACAATGAATTCAGGTGCTGCCATGATCTCTGAGACAAGACAGCCACATCCTTCCTAATAAATAGAATAAAATGAAGAAGTATCGAGAAATTACCAGCTGGCAGTATTAAAAATCAATTCCAATTATAATTCTGGGGTTGAAATATATCATTTTGTGTGCTCTGTCTGAATGGAATGTTTACTAAATAGCTTTTATCAGTTACTGGAATATGGCAGGTTAGCAAACTTATTTTCTATTAGAAAACCTATTAGTGCTGAGCCATCACCATCAATGGGCTTCTAATGCTCAATTAAAGGATTGTACTGCATCAAGTAATAAATTACCAATTTTATAAAGATTGTGTCACTTTAAATGGAACCTGATAGGAGATTTCTGCTATGCAACCCACGAGTGACAACTCTGGTCAGTAGCCGATATGTAGCATTAACAGAATCTATGCTGAGCTTTATCATTGAATTGTAACACATTTGCGTCTGGTAACAGCCATCACTGTGCTTGTTCTGAAACCTACACTGGTAGCACTATATTTGCGCGTAGAGATACAAGACCTTTGAACAGACACACGCATGGCTCAAGTGAAAACTGCCATGGGAGCTGAGAGGGAAGGAGAGGCGGGTAAGCAGCTGCTGGATTGGGGTAGTTGGTATCTTAGGAGTTAACTCCTCAGCTTGGAATGTAACCACTGCACATTGGTAGTTGATCTCCTTGATAACAAGCTATACATTAACCCCTTAATGACCCATGACGTACTGGGTACGTCATGGATCATGTGCAGTTAATCCCCGCCCCCTACCGTGGGCAGGTGGCAATCCGCGCACATATCGGCTGTTTTCAACAGCTGACAAGTGTGCTTGGAAGCGATTACACCCGCGGCCATTAACCCCTTACATCTCGCTGCCAAAATCTAGCAGCGAGCTGTATATGCGCACCGCCATGACGTGCCTTTCGGTGGTTGCCATGGTAGCACAGGGTCATGTGATGACGCCTGTAGCTAACATGAGTCACTTCCTCTCAATGCCGGAATACAGCCAGCATTGAAAGTAAAGCACCAAATCTGCAGTTCTCAGCTCTGAAGCTGTGATCTGCAGATAGGGCAGAGCGATCGGATTGCTGATCGCTATAGCCCCCTAGGGGGACTAGTAAAAAAAAATAAAAAAATTAAAAAAAAAAACCCTAAAAGTTCAAATCACCCCCCTTTCAACCCATTGAAAATTACAGGGTTAAATAAATAAAAAAATACACACATATTTGGTATCGCCGCATTCAGAAATGCCCGATCAAAATATAAAATCAATCTGATCAGTAAACGGCGTAGCGGCAAAAAAATTGCAAACGCCAAAATTACGTTTTTTGGTCGCCACAAATTTTGCGCAAAATGCAATAACAAGCGATCAAAACGTAGCATCTGCGCAGAAATGGAACCGTTAAAAAAAATCAGCTCGAGACGCAAAAAATAAGCAGTCACTGAGCCATAGATCCCAAAAAATGAGAACGCTACGGGTTTTGGAAAATGGCGCAAAACGTGCTCCACGTTTTTTGGACAAGCTTGTGAATTTTTTTTTAACCCCTTAAATACAAGTAAACCTATTCATGTTTGGTGTCTACAAACTCGCACTGACCTCAGGCATCACATAGATACATCAGTTGTACCATATAGTGCACACTGTGAATAAAATATCCCAAAACCTATTGTACAATCACACTTTTTTTTCAAATTTTCCACACTTGGAATTTTTTTTTGCTGTTTTCCAGTACACTAAATGGTAAAACTTATGGTTTCATTTAAAAGTACAACTCGTCCTGCAAAAAACAAGCCCTCATATGGCAAGATTGACAGAAAAATAAAAAAGGTTACGGCTCTCGGAAGAAGGGGAGCAAAAACAAAAAACGCAAAAACGGAAAGTGCCCGGGGGCTGAAGGGGTTAAGATAAAAACAAAAGTGACAGCAGATAAAGCAAGTTTATTGTAAACGTGCTTATTTTTCTGCTGTCCACCATTCACATTAGATGGCTTTTGGCCGAATTATGGTTCAGTTGGCCATTTGACCACTAGCCATTTCTGTTGTTCACATACACAGGAACGCTTGCTTGGTCAAACACTCCTGTGTTCTCTATGAGAAAGTCGTTGCCAAAACAAGTCTGGTGACAACTTTTGTCTAGGAGCAGAAAAGTATTAGAAGTTCGCAATCGACCACGCCAGATCTTTAACGCCCCAACAATCCGTTGTACGGCCAACAATAATCTGAGGATGGGGGACACAACACAAGGAATTCGCAAACATAAGTGGTCTTCCAGAAATCTAGGCACATGATTCTATTGCCTACTGGCCCCTTTTAAATTCAGTTGGGAATTAAAATATTTTCTTATTTACATGGGACAAAATAATCAGAATTTCATAAAACAGAAGTAATGACTGATTTCTTCAATAACAAAATAGTAAATAGGAGCTGGAAAAAGAAATCGCGCAAAATAGGGTCTTATCCAATTTAAAATCAAAGGAGAAACGGCTCAGAAAGGCTCACCTTGTGTAGTTGTGCAAGTTACAACCACCATAAAACGCCTGAGGCCACTGCAGAACCCATGTGGAGATACAAACAATGGAAGGAAGAAAAGGGTTAATCTCCTGCGCCGCCAAACCAGTCCAATGTTGTAGATAAAATATGATTGGTCAACGCGTTTCAAAGCCCTCGGAAGCTTCTTCATTTGATGATCTACATCATTGGACTGGTTTGGTGGCGCAGTAGATTAACCCTTTTCTTACTTCCATTGTTTGAACAAAATATGCAATACCAATTTTCTTTAACAATTATGTAAACCAAGTGTGTACTAGGGGTAGCTCAGATCTTGGGGAATGGGTCACTTATCCTACAGCAGCTAATTCCTTGTAAATGTAAAATACTCTTGATACAACACCTAACTTCATGGCTCTAACACAAACGGGATCAAGTTGATCGGCACTTGTTTAATGGCCTGTTCAGACAGCCTGACAATCATTGTTACCACCAGCACGTGATAATTGGATAATTCTGTTCTCATACAGCATCATGTTAGAGGCAGTACTTGCCGCAGTTTATACAGTGATGCCATGCCTATAACAATGATTTGTATGCCAGCAAAAAACATCCAATTACCAACAAATGAGCACTTTGCCTGTTCGTTGGGTGAATGTCGGCATGTTTACACAGGCCAATAATCTTAACGCTCGATCATTGATCTCGTCCTGTCTAAACAGCACCTTTAGTAGAGATTGAGTAATATTTTTAGAGATGAATTTGCACTGCCCTTGTGTGACTGCCACAGAGAACTGAAGAGGATCTCAGATGAGGCTAGTGAGACTAATCTTTACTTATATCCCTTAATTTATGGAAATAACCACTTGACTCACAGGAGCTAGAACAGGTATCTGGCAAAAAATAAAAGGTTGCAACCTATGTATGAATTTTAGTTTCTCTGTTGGTTTAAATATAAAAAAAAAAAAAAAAAAAAGAAGAAGAAAAAGGGGATCAGTAGTAGAAACAAAACCTAATAAGTGCATACCTCTGGATCCACCAGCCAGCCATGGTATAAGGGTATATCCATAAGATCAAATACAATACACTCGGGTGTGTACTCGAAGACGCGCACTCCGGTGAACTTCACATTGACATCTAGGCCGGTCTGTAACTTGTGTAGGATTGCCATAGCATCGCTCATATTCTGCAACACAGGAACACAAGTGGTTTTTATTGCAGTTGCTGGAGTATTTGATATCAGCAATTGTAATTCTCACAACAGAAATTACCGTACTGCCAATGTAAAAAGGTTACACAGACACCAGTTAGTATTTACAGCCCTGTACTATGCATAAACCCATCGCATATGCCAAGTGCATGGTTATAAAAAGTATAATGCTGAGGGGAGCCACAATATGAACAATTATTTCTTACATAATAAAGGGGATTCCCTATGGAGCAGATACATTATAACAAGAAAGGTCATGTATGAACCCTACTGCTCTCTTACAGGTAAGGCTAGTTACACACTTGCGTTGAACGGTATCCGTTGCATTGCGTTGTGTGACGGATGTGTTGCATATAGTGGCACAACGGATGCAACAAAACAACGGAATCAGTTTTTGTTTGTTTTTTATAGTTTACCGGCGCCAGACTATTGTGAACGATCAGCTGATCGCTCCCAGTAGCCGGTCGCCGGGTGATCAGCTGATCACTCCCCGTAGCCGGCCGCCGGGTGATCAGCTGATCGCTCCCAGTAGCCGGCCGCCGGGTGATCAGCTAATAGCTCCCCTTGGCCGGCCGCCGGGTGATCAGCTGATCGCTCCCCTTGGCCGGCCGCCGGGTGATCAGCTGATCGCTCCCCTTGGCCGGCCGCCGGGTGATCAGCTGATCGCTCCCCGTAGCCGGCCGCCGGGTGATCAGCTGATCGCTCCCCGTAGCCGGCCGCCGGGTGATCAGCTGATCGCTCCCCGTAGCCGGCCGCCGGGTGATCAGCTGATCGCTCCCCGTAGCCGGCCGCCGGGTGATCAGCTGATCGCTCGGCCGCCGAGAATGTGGGCGGGGGGGGGGGGGGGTAGGAGTGGGTTGAGCAGAGTGGGGCCATGGCGCTGAGGACAGGTGAGTGTGTGTGTGTATACATACATGCAGAGTGGAGTGCGGGAGGGGGCAGAGCCAAGCTGGGAAGTGTCTGGCTCCCTGAACACGTATCGAGGGTAAATATCGGCAAAGCACTTTGCTTGGTTACCCGATATTTACCTTGGTTACGGGTGCAGGGAGCCAGAGAGGGCAAGCGCAGTGAAATCCAACGGACTGCGCTGCTCAAAAAAAGTTGCATGCTGCGTTCCTCCCGCCCACCGCAGCGTCAGAATAACAACGCTGCGTCGTCCAGCAGATGCAACCGCTGACACTTGCGTTACACTGCGTCATCGAAGTCTATGGAGAATAGCGCAGTGCGTTAACAGACTGCGCTATTCTCCATAGTGACGGACTCCGCTGAATGCAAGTGTGAAAGTACCCTAAGCCACTGCTTTTAGTACGCAGACCTGCAAGCACACAGTTGCCTGGGAGTAAGCCTACTAGAACCGGTCTTGAATGGTTGGTAAACCGGGCATGTATTCCCATCATGCTCATTGCCTGACAACTAGAGCTCGGCAGTGGAAGCGCTGTCTGCCTTAGAGACAGTAATAGGCTCAGGACACATTTCTCCAGGAATTTTGTAGTTTTTAATCTTGTTCTGTGAATAATCTTTAGGTGAAAATAAGAAAAAAAAAGGATCTGTAGTATGAGAATGAGTGGCGGGCCTTGTAGTTCTCTTCCGGCTGCTTTCTTTAGTTCAGCAGAACATCAGTGTTATAATCTATTCATGTGGAAGAATTAGGTTAATGTGCTCTTTTTATAGGTACAGCTCCTCAGTCGGTGTAATACAAGTGCGCTACTATACAATCAGCCAAGAAAGAACAGAACAAGGCACGCATCAATGCATGGACAGAAGTGACTTAGTAGCTCAAGCCACTCAAACAATGGATCATGGATTCAGGCTCAACTGTTTAACCCCTTCCAGACTGGTAATCTTTTGGGCCTTGGTGACCAGATCAGCTTTTTTTTTTTGGAATGAAGCATTTTAGAGGTGAGGTTTTCTTTACAACAAATTATGTCCTTGAGTACCCATTTTCTAATTAATGTAGCCAGTCAAGGATGTAGAGATGTTTCCGAGTACAGTCGCCCACTTCTTACCCCCTCCCTATATGACTTGACCAATATCTGTAAGGACCGGGAACATCACCATAAGCCCATCATAAGTCAATGTGACTACAAAATCTAAGTGATAGCTACTGACTTTATTATGTGGTTTAATGGGAACTCATACTAAACTCACAGAATAGGACTCCGAACTAATAAACTTTCGCAGTGTGTGGCAGGATGGAGCAACAACACAATGTAGAAGAACTTCTTAGTAATGTTTTTTGTTGAATGCAACTTTCAGTAAAGAGCATAGCACATGCTAAGCCCAACAGTAATCACTATAAGTAAGAGTACTCCCTTTAAACTGACTCTACCTCTCAGAAAGGCAAACAAAAGAAAACAAAAACGCAAACATTTATATATCTTAATACACACACACACACACACACACACACACACACACACACACACGTCCCAATTATAATGAAGGTTCTCATTTTACATTAACTGCAGAACTTAATATTTGGGGATCATAGACTGTATTTTAAAAAGAAACATGACCTGATAACGTTTTTATGTTAAACAAAGTAGAAATATATATAATAAAAATTGGCCAAGTTTCTTCAGCTTTAAATAATCCCGAAATGCTGCAGTTTTCTCGCTAAGGCTAAGTTTACACACTGCGTTTTTTGGACGCTGCATTTTTGTGCGTTTGTTGCGGCAAAAAACGCACAAAAACGCACCCGCGGCAAATAAGCGGAAAAAACGCGTGTTTTTACCGCGTTTTGGTGCGTTTTTTTTTTATCAGTGATCAATGTCATTAAAGATTGTTGGGGAAAAAAAAAAAGGTCTGATGTCATTTCTTTCTTCAATATGTTCTTCATTCTCTACTAGTGTATGCAGGAGAGCAGACAGCTGCTGAACTACAAGGCTCAGCATGCTCAATCCAGGACTGTATGCTAGAGGGAGAGGCAGGGGGAGCAGAACTACAAGGCTCAGCATACTCCATCCAGGACTGTATGCAGGAGTTTTTTGCCCCCCCCAAAAAAATGACGTGGGCTTCGCCATATTTTTGTATGCTAGCCAGGTACAGCAGGCAGGTACGGGCTGCCCCCTACCCCCAGCTGCCTATTTGTACCTGGCTGGGAACCAAATATATAGGGAAGCCTTCTTTTTTTTTTAATTATTTCATGAATTGCATGAAATAATTTTAAAAAAATGACGTGGGCTTCGCCCAATTTTTGTGTCCAGCCAGGTACAACTAGGCAGCTGGGGATTGGAATCCGCAGTGCAGAGTGCCCAAGCTTTCTGGGCACCCCCACTGCAAATTGCAGTCCGTAGCCACCCTAGAAAATGGCGCTTTCATAGAAGCGCCATCTTCTGGCGCTGTATCCAACTCTTCCAGCTGCCCTGATGCCGGGTGGCTTGCTGGGTAATGATGGGGTTAGGACTAGCTGTATATTATCAACTGGCCCTAAGCCCGAAATTCATGGTGTTATGCCAATATTAGACATGGCCACCATGAATTTCTAGTAAAGATATAAAAAAACATAACACAGAAATTTTTTTTTATTAGAAATAAAACAACGCATGCGTTTTTCACGCGGTTTTGGTGCGTTTATTTACCGCAGATGCGGTAATCTTCAACTCCCAGAAGTTTCTCAAGAAATTTTCTTGAGAAAAATCACTTTTCTAGTGTGCACATAGCCTTAAAAGACCTTTACCTGATACGACTAAGAACAGCAGTTCAGCCTAACACAGCCCTTTTCTACAGGTCACAGCTTAGCTACTCTCCCTTTTAAACAGTACCGAATAACCCCAAGATTTGTGATTACCATTCAGTTGCCTGCCTATGGGTTTTAGCCTGTGATTCCTTTTCTTTTCTCCTTTTGGAGGTATTGACTAGGAGTTATTTCTACTTACAGCAGTTGAATCAGCTGCACTACTTGTTGCTCTGGCCTCCCAGTCACTGAACCAGACCCCCTTCCCTCTACTGGTATACTGCCATGTATTCCTCCTGTCCTCACTGTAAAGCTATGTGCGCACGTGTGCATTTTTCATGCGTTTTGGCAGCATTTTAAACTGCAGCGTAAATGCATGCATTGAGCGTCCCCAGCCAAGTCTGAGAATTAAAGGAAATTCCATGCGCATGTTGCTTTTTTAAACGCAGCATTTTGGATGCCAAATATTTGACAAAATCGTTGCGTTTAAAAAAGCATGTCACTTCTTTTGTGCGTTTTGGATGCATTTTCCACCCACTCTGTCTGTGGGAGCGCACTGTCAAAATGCATTCCAAACGCAGCGTTTTGGATGCATTTTTTAACGCACATGCAGTGTTTACTGCATTCAAAACGCTGCATTTTGTCAACCAGAACGCACACGTGCGCACATAGGCTTATAGATCTGCCTGTCAACTTGCTTCCTTAGTACTGTTATTCAACTGCATGCCCATACAGAAGTAATTTTGTTATGGGGCTTCGGCTCTGGAAAGACACTGCTTTTGCCATTGGGTGAGGCAAAACAAAAAAGTAAGGGGGGGGGGGCACAGATTTCTGCTGGCTCGACCCGCTATTTGCCTTTCTAGGCACTGAATCTGGACCTACTGGCAAATATGGTCCTGCTCACCAGAAGCTATAGAGCAGATAAGCAAGGGAATGGGGCAGTAGTACAGAGGAATGGCTGGGATTAGTAGGTTAATATATGGGTCTATGATTACATAGAGCTGTCTGTCACTACATCTCATAGAATAAAATGTCCTTCTGACATTCTGGGGTTGTGCTCTTTTTCCTGCATGGCGCCTCTTGTGTATGATTGGTCAATGCACAGGTGAGAGTACACGAGCCCAGAGGCAAGTCTGTGGAATCGTCCTATAAGTCTTATCAAAAAATATAACCTAAAGTTTACAAGCTGATACAGTGGAACCTTGGATGAAGAGTAACTTGGTTTGAGAGCATTTTGCAAGACAAGCAAAGCTTTTTACAAATTTGTAACTTGGTTTAAGAGCAATGCTTTGCAATAAGAGCAAATCGTGCACACTTCCGATTCCGTCCTTTCACCACGCTCTGACCCGCTCTTGAAGTACCTTTCTGTATATATGTACTGCTTACTGTATACAGTATACCATTGCACAGTACTGTATATAATATACAGCATTTCTAAAAATTTGCATTTTTGGATATAGTATTGTTCTTTCAGCTAACCAGTACAGAACATTGTTGTACTGTACCTTCCGCACACCAACAATTCTTTTGTAAGCTAATATGCAGTTTAATTTGTTTTACATGTTTTTTTACTGTACAGTATTTTGTATTAGTGTACTGTAATAATTTTATATGAATACAGTACATTATTTTGTATTACTGTAATACGTTTGTATAAATACAGTATTTTTGGGTTGTGGAACGAATTATCTGCATTTCAATTATTTCCTATGGGAAAATTTGCTTTGATATAAGAGTAACTTGGTTTAAGAGCACAGTCCCGGAACCAATTATAATCCAAGGTTCAACTGTATCTGCAACGGAAAGGAAACATTAACTTATTATATTTATACTATTCCATGATGTGGCCAGATTACCATGCTAAACTGGGGAAAGGTCCCATCTAAATTCTCTATCTCAAGCTACCGTGAGCCATTTTCTGAGGGTAAAACGCAAACCCTTTGTGATACTTTTTTGTAAAGAGAACAATTTAGGATCAGATCCGTTCACATTTCATTTTCGCTAGATTTACATTACACATTCTTTGTACCTTCAGGATCTTTCATGAATGCAGTAAGTAAAAAGCAAAACTCCGCACTAGTGAGCAGTCACAGTAACATCTTTCAAAGGGTTTGACAACACAAAGCACCTGAGAAAAATTACAGCTCAGTTATGGCCGACAATAAAGCAAGTCTGCAGCGGTGATAAATGTCTAATGTAGAAGTCGCACAAATTACCCCTTTCTGCATAAAGTGCCTCTGAAGGAAGGAATATTGAACTTGTACAATCTTTTTGTAAATGAGATATGAATAAACTATCTGAAGAAAAACTACAAGGCAAGATGACCCAGAGCAAGACTCTACTGTAATGAGCATAAGCCACATATTGCTGTATTCTGTACAGTCCATGCTAACTGTGGCCTCATCTTGTATTCTTGCAATGGAAAGAATATCCTGATCACATTTATGCCTAATGCAGTATTATTGCGCCATTTGAGGTGGTCTTGTCGTATTAAATGGGTTACATTACAAAAAGAAACTTTGCAATTTACATCTGTTTATTTTATCTACCTTTTATTTTTTTCCCTTCCCACTGAAGTATTTTTTTTTATTTGCTCTTTTTATTCCAAAGCCAATAACTTATATTTTGTAGTCCACATACAATATGAGGACTTTTTTTCTCTTCTTTTTTTTTTTTTGCAGGATAAGCTGTATTTTTGAAAGACACCATACAGTATATTGTAAAAAAAAAAATAAAAAAAAAAAATTAAAAAGTATTCTGAAACAGCAAAAACATTATTTGGTGGGGGTTTGTTTTTATAGCGATTTTTTTTAATTTGTATTGCCTCTGACTCTCGTAATCTTTTAATTTTTAACACTGAGCTACGTGACAGATTTGTTTTTTGTTTTTTTTTAGGTTGGGGGAGTATTTTTTAATATAACTTTTTAATGGGTAAAAGAGGGGAAATGTCAACTTTTAGGTTTTTACATTTTGTTTTGAACCTATGATCATCTAATCGCTCACACTGTATACAGCAAAACAATTACATTGCCTTATATGCAGAAAATCACAATCCCTTATGAAGCTTAGCCATAAGCACCATCATGGCAACCTACCAGCACCCCGAGATCCCATCCTGGGTAAAGGGCGATGGGCCCATCACACAGACAGCCCCCCAACTACAGCAAGCAGCCTTTGAGGGGATAAATAGAAGTGTTAGGAGCTCTGTACGGGCACACGCTGACTGCTCCATACATGTGCACATGGCTTGCACTGTACACGCACAGTAAATGTTGGGAAAGTGTTAAAGATCCTCCTCGTTCTCAAGAATGTGATTTTTAATTCTAGCGTTTACTGCTCATTGCGTAGGTTATCGGCCACCTCTGAGGTCTATTATGGGTGGGCAGTTTTCTAAGCAAGAAGCGACCTCTAGCAAGCTCTCTGCTTTATAAGTTGCAGGCACTGCTCTGAGCTGGACATATTGCTGGATCGGGCCAGCTTTAATATCCCTTCACGTCTCAGAGGCTTCAGGTGCCAGGAAGCAGAAGAGTTTAAAAGAAGGAAAAATAGGAGATCGCTCCTTTAACCATTTCCCGACATGGGATGTAATGGTACGTAATATATTGGGTCCCCCGTGTATGGAGTAGGCTCAGGACCAGAAACAGCATCATACCAGCTGCGTTAAATAGCCGGTATCTGCCTACAACTACAGCAATCGGAAATTGCTCTGATCGCTGTAGTTTAACCATTTAAATGCCACTGTCATTCTCTGTACAGCTAGTGTGATCCTTCATGGTTTTGCTGCCTTCAATTCTGCCTACACTGTGCACATTCTAATAAGAACAATGGAAACCACTTTGCGGATAGGTATGTCGCCCAAAAAAATAAGGCTATGTGCACACGTTGCGTTCTGGCTTGACAAATAATCTGCATTTTGTCACTGCATGTGCGTTTCAAAATGCATCCAAAACGCTGCGGTTTAGATGCATTTTGAATGCAGATTGGATGCGTTCTGGATGCTTGATCTGCCATAGACAGAGAGGGAAAAGCATCCAAAACGCATAAAGAAGTGACATGTTGCTTTTTAGAATGCATCGATTTTGTCAAAAATGTAACATCCAAAACGCTGTGTTTTAAAACGCAATGTGCACATAGAATTTGCTTAACTCTCAAACTTTGCTGGGGATGCACAACGCATGCATTTACGCTGGAGTTGAAAACGCTGCATAAACGCATGAAAAAACGCAACGTGCGCACACAGCCTAAAAGTTCTAGCGAGGAAGAACGGGAGAAAATAATGAAAGCATAAAAGCTGAAGATCACCGGTTGGAAGGAGACCCATCACTACTCTTGACATGTCCATTTTAATAAATTCTTGTATTCTCTATTTTTAACTTCATATTGTGCTGTTCCTCTGTTAGTCCTGCTAGAAAACACCTGTATAAATTGACAACGAGGTTTAACATTTCCCTTATCTAAGGATAAGCACTCATGGGGCATTACGGGACTGAGTCCATATGCCTTGAATTGGAAACACCCAATTGTCAATTTAGTCATACATTTCTAAGAAGAATAATAGACTTGTACAACGAGTTAAAAAAAAATAAATAAAAATATTCAGAAAAATATTGGAAATATAAATTAACTTACTAAAACAGACATGGCCAGATACCCTATTTACAAGCAGAATTGGCACAGCTACAAGGCCATTCATACCTGGACACCCACAAGCGTCCATAGCATCCGGAAACTCATTAGCAAGTCTGATGTGCACGTGAAGTTATATGAAAGCACTGGATTTATCTGTTTTTCTCATTTTGGATGTACTGTGGAAATTCTTTATTTTTTGAATAGCAACAATCACTTTATGTAAATCTTACACAAATTGTATTCCAGCTTCAATCATTGCAAAAATGACATTGATCCAAGATATAGTGTTCTATTATCAAATGCATTGCCTGTATTTGTAAAA
The DNA here is from genome assembly GCF_048569485.1 of Anomaloglossus baeobatrachus. Lineage (NCBI taxonomy): Eukaryota > Metazoa > Chordata > Amphibia > Anura > Aromobatidae > Anomaloglossus > Anomaloglossus baeobatrachus. Next base: position 476,984,832 of record NC_134356.1, read on the forward strand.
ATATAAAATAAAAGTATACTAATTATGACTTCAACCTTTTCACGACCTATCACATACTAGTACGTCATAGATCATGTTCCCTGCTTTGATGCGTGCTGACAACCTGAGCCCGCATCTTTCCCTGCACATGTCTGCTGATCTGAGAAGCCGACATTTGCCTCTAACAGCGGCTAGCAGATCGGAGATCCACCCGCGCATGATAATTAAATGCCGGTGTCAACCTTTGACATTGGGATTGAACGTGTGCCAGCGAGAGCGTCATTCCCCGATCCCATCAATGGGCCCGTGACATGATCACGGGGCACCAAGGGGTTGTCATAACAGCTGGGGCGAGTCAGCTGATGGCACCTGTCATGATGTACTTCCTGTGAATGCTGGCAGAGCGTCAGCACTTGTACTGTACAGAATAATGCTGATAAACTGCTCTGTACAGCACAACCGATCAAACAATTGTAGCTTCAAGTTCCTTAAAGAGGCTAAAAAAAGTGAATATTTTTTGTAAAAATTAAAAAAAAAAAAAAAAATAGAAAATGGAAAAATAAAACCCCACAAAGAGTTAAAATCACCGCTTTACTGCCCCATTGAAGAAAAAAAAATACCCCATGTAGCACAGCCACGATCAGAATTGCCTGATCTATAAAAATATCAAATTAATTTATCTGATTGGTAAAGGGTGTAAAGGAAGAAAAAAAGCCAGAATTAAGTTTTTTTTTTGGTCACCACAATATTGTTTTATTCCCCTGTTTTATGACATCAGATCTACCCAAAATAGTGTCAATGAAAACGTTAGTTCAGGATGCAAGAAATAAGCCATCACTGAGCCCCCAGATCCCGAAAAATAAGAACGCTACGAGTCTCGGAAAATGGTGAAAAAAAAAATAATTTTTTTTTTTGTTTTTTTTTACAAATTTCTGATTTCTTTTTCACCACTCAAAAAGCCATAAATCTATACATATTTGGTATCTTCAAACTCGTACTCTCCTGGGGAATCATACCATCAGATCAGTATTACCATATAGTGAACATGGTACATAAAAAAAAAAAAAAGCATAGTGGAATTGCACTTGTTGCCATTTCACCGCACTTGGATTTTTATTTCTTTGCTTTTCAGTACAATAATAGGCAGAATGAATGGTGTCATCCAAAAGTACAACTTGCCCCCCAAAAAACAAACCCTCATATGGCAATAGTAATGTAAATTATTATTATTATTATTATTAAATAATAATAATAATAATAATAATAATAATAATAATAATAATAATAATAATAAAAGTTATGGCTCTCGGAAGAAAGGGAGGAAAAAATGGAAAAAAAAAAAATGGAAAATCGCCGAGTGGTTTAGATTTAAAAAAATAAATAAAATAATAACGGGGAAAGCCTCCTACTTGCCAAGATCAGGACATGTTCCCCTGATCCCGACCCGCACATTTTTGGTCTTCTTTGTACATGCATTTCAACGGTTCAAAATTTTTTTGTCCCTTTTAAAAAAATTGAACTTTCCCCCAAACTTTGTTGTTTTTCTGTGGAGACACACATTGGGCTTAATTTTTGTTGATTGTTTTATTCCTTTATTTATTGCTGCCATCAGGAAAAAAATGTAAAAAAAAAAAAAAAAAAATATTATATAGGAAATGTCTCCTTTTTTTATGACCAAGAAAGGGCCACAAAAAAATATTTTAAAAGTTGTATTCTCCTTTGCGAAGAATTTATTTTACTATATATATTTGACGTCAAGTAGATGGGACTAGAAAATAAACAAATTTCTACAAAGCGCATCTTTTTATTTTACATTACAACATAAACACATTATTTTCATTGCTAGTTTCCCCAGTAACTGTGGCTGAAATATTAGTCCCAGTTACAGATGAAATTCAGTTTGCCTGGGTTTCCTAGGATCCAGCAGCTTCTGCTCTCTCCGTGCACCCAGCCGATCACATGATCACTGGGTCCGGAGTAGGACGCACTGTCAGTGTTTCTTAATGCTGGTTTCACATCAGCGTTTTCCTGCCGCACTCGCAGATCCGACACAAGGACATTACAGTACCTTAAAGTTCACTGGCAAGCTCCGGGCACATGCGGTCATGTGACAGCATGTGACCGGGGCTTGCCGCACTGTCTGTGAACTGTATTGTACTGTATTGCCCTTATTCTGGATCCGGCAGTGCGGCAGAATACCGCTCTTGTGTTTGTGCCCTGATCTGCATACACAGGTGCTTGTTCAGCAATCAAAAAGGCAAACATGGTAAGAAATCTTGTTTGCCTCCTGTGTGGAGGTCTGGGTGTGTCTGCAGGATTTCATTCAAGCTGCTAACCTTGCATTGATATTTTAGACAGTCCGTGCAGAGTAAATTGTGGATGTCTGGAGTTTATAGTCTTGGGTGGACCAGAAGCAGTTAACGAAACAAACAAAAAAACAAAACAAAAAACAACAAACTGCTGCAGCGTTGGTTGTGAACCAGAACACAATGGGAAAAGAACACACAGATCTGACGGGAGCCCAAGCTGATCGAAATACGTATTTAATAACAATTATGGCTAATCATTATCGATCAGGTGTGGAGAAAGCCCACCATTATACAAGCACAAGAAAAAGTGATGAAATGGAAGCCATTACCTGCTCGTAATTCAGCCGTTGAGCCTCAGAAATCTCTTTTGGTTTTGCTTCTAAAATGTAGTCTCCTAGAAAGATAAAAAACACGTTAGAAGATATACACAAAGTGACACTTTCACATTTTTTTTTTTTTAAAGACAGCAGCATATATAAAATCTAGTCAGCTAGACATAATAATGAATTTTGCATCAAAGAAAAAATAAGACTCGACATTTCTGTTATGAAGTGTTCTTTAATATCGGGGAGTTAATTTAATTAGATCATATTTTATGATGATGCACAATGAGAAATAGCTTAAACCAGGTACACTGACACTTGTAGAGGTTATCCCCAGAACACAGTATTGGGAACCACATTTTACCACATAATGGGCACAAGCATAAATTGTTTCAGTCCTGGTGCTGAGGGCTTTCAGCATAAGTGTTGTCACGCATAAGGCCGCTTTCACATTGCGTTATTACCTATGTTCACTGGTCTTGTCAGGGCCTCCATGCGAACCCCCAACAAAACGGGTTTCGGACACATGAGCTGACGGGGCCATTGACTGTAATGGAGCAGACAGTGTCACAGTGTGCTCCCTTGCACCATATTCAGGCGTATACGCTTTCTGCAAGCGGACACCCAGATGTAGTCTACTACGTACCGAAAATGGTGCAAGAGAGCACACGGTAACTTAGTCTGCTCCATTACAGTCAATGGCTCCGTCGGCGCATGCGTCTGAAACTCATTTTGTGGGAGGGGGGGGTTCGGATTGAGGCCCCGACGGGACCAATGAACATAGGTAACAACGCAATGTGAAAGCGGCCTTATGCGTGACAACACTGATGCTGAAGGACTTCAGCACCAGGACTGGAACATTTGTGCTTGTGCCCATTATGTGGTAAAATTTGGTTCCAAATTCTGTGTTTTGGGGACAACCTCTACAAGTGTCAGTGTACCTGGTTTAAGCTATTTCTGATTAGATCATGTTTTATGATGATGCCCAATTAAATGAACTCACAGATATTAAAGAACACTTCATAACAGAAATGTCAAGTCTTTATTTTTTCTTTCCTTTGATGCAAAATTCATTATTATGTCTGGCTGACTTTAGATTTTATTCCAGTTTCAGACAGAGGCTCCGACGAGACCAGTGAATGTAGGGAATAATGCAATGCGAAAGGGCCCTAAGGTGCACTGAAGGGAATTTTTTTTAGTAAAGCATGAAATAATCATAATTATAATAATGTCATACATTATACTTCTGATTACTTACATCGTAAGACACTTTGTAACATTGACATTGGAACACCAAGAAGAAAAAGTCGTGGAATTATAGAAATCACAGATTAATCACTTTGCATATCAAACAAATCTATCAAAAAATGGAAACCAAATAATCAACAAATCTTGATTTATTCAGTATCTAGTATGAGCGCCACACCCAGATATATGCATTCTCACACTCCGTGGCTGCTAACAGTGAGGTTATTAATGGTTGTCTGAGAACTGTTCTGCTAGGTTGAATGCACTTAGGCAAATCCTCAAGATCTGCTGCTGGCAACTCCCTTTGCAATTGCCGACCAACGAAGTCTCAGATGTGCTTGATGGGAAACAAGTCTTGAAATGCTGCAGGCCACGGTAGCACGTGAAGGCCACACAGGTTGCTTAGATTAGCACAAGCTTGGTGTTGTGTTGAAAAATGGTTCCTCGGACACTTTGGAGAAATGGCCATACCACTGGTTCTACAACCAGTGCAATGTATTGCTGAGTTGTTGGTGTACCTGGAATGAAGACTAAAGAGGTTCAGTTACTGTACATTATGCCACACAACCTGGAAGCAGGACTAGTGTAATGTTCCCTCATGAAGGCCTCTTCAGACAGATTTCCAACAATCCATGTATCCAAGACAAAAATCAAGACATATTGCTCAAGAGTAGATACTGTTATGATTCTGGAAAAACATTGCTGGAATCCAATGGCTGGAACAGTACGAGCGGGGCACCGGAACAGGCAGCTGAAGCTCTTGGAAGTACAATCAGGGGAAGTTTGGATAAGACAATTCTCTTCTGGAGACTGGAAATAGACTAAATGCTATACACAAAAAACTCAAGCAATGAGTGAGTTTCATGTGGCATTGAGTAGGACCAAAAAGTAAAGATAGCCATGTTGAACCTGTAGAAGCAATCTTACAAAAAGGTAAATGCAGAACCATAACAGTCTCCAGGGGTAAGGACAGAGTGGAAATGGAACAGAATTTAGCAAAGTGAATAATGGCAGCCCCTAGTGGTCAATACATAGAAAGACAACAAAATCCAGACAGATGCCTCAAATCCAGCCTCCATTGTTTTCTAGGTGTCCACCATGATGAACTTTGACAGCAGTAGTTTGGTCAATGTAAAACCTGTAGTTGGGAGGTTTTCCTTGTAGCTCAATGTCATGAAAACACCCTGTGATGGTTTGTGCAGACTCTTATTGATGCCTTTGGCTTGGTAAGTGATGTCCAATTTCACTTCGAGTACAGAATGGATAATTACAAGCCCTTCTTCTAATCTGACGATCTGTCCACGCAGAGGTACGCCTCTGGCATCACCTGCTGTCTTTCCAAACCAATGTTATTCTCCCAGACACAAGGACTCACAATGTTGAATGGTGCATACATCTCTGCCTATGCGCATTGTGATCTGCTGGAGTGATAAATTAAGGTCTTTAAATTTAAGGATTCTGTTCTTTTCAATTTGTAACAAGCAGCAATAACTGGAACATCGATGAACAGGAGGTATTGCAAAATCATCCCTCATGACTTGGATCTGAATTTTCAGGGTTCATGTGGTTAAAAAAAGAAAAAGAAAAAATGCCCAAATTGGAGTTGGATGCTTGAAAATGTAAACATTTCCAGATATTTGCAACATGGGCTACTTCCTCAATTTCCATAAATTTGGGGCTTGTGCTACTTGGTGTTTGTAATTTCAATGTTACAGAGTATATGAGGTATAAAGTAAAGTAACAGCACTGCAACATCATACCCATGAGGTAAGTCATCTTTATCATTTTTGCTATGGCACCCTTCTCCCCTAAACTTACAGCTCTGTCCTCTGCTGCATTAAAGGGAATCTATCAGGAGGTTTTTGCTATGTAAGCTAAAGCCAGGATGCTGTAGGGGTTAAAAATCAACTGTGCTTCTCTTATCAGATTCCCTGCTGTTTACTTAAAGTAAAGGCTTTATCACTTTGTGATTATCATTGCAACTAGGTGGCTTTGTTCAACAGGTCCCCTCTGACAGACATCTCACTGTCAATGTACCCTCTCAGGCGAGAGCCCAGTGTGGTCAGGACAGCTCTGGCCCTGCTGCTTTGCTAAATCTAAAACTTCAGATTATATCAGAACAGCTGGATTAAGTAATTAAGTGATACATCATGAGATTCAGAGTCTCTTTGACTAGATAATGCTGCTCTTAGATTAAGTAGCAAAAACCTGTTCACAAATTCCCTTTAACACTAGAAGTCCCAGAAATTTCGACCTCCCCCCTGAAGTCCAGAAAGAGGGTCAAATGACCCAATACAATAAACTGAATAGAACAAACTAGAAACTAAATGGCTAAACTCAATGGAAAACAACAACCTCCTGTGGTGCAACAGTAATGGCCTTAATTACAGAACAAAAGACGGTGATTATAGGATGTTAGCTAAAATCCTTCAGGTCATTCAACCCGTCTCTGGGTTCCAAAGGTAGAAATGTTAAATGACCCCTTTCTGGGACTTCGAATGTTAAGTGTTGGCCAGTGAAGAGCACAGCTACCAGTCAAAGAGTGGAAGGTGGTTTTGGATGGGGAGTAGCAAATAGGTTCATGACAGATTTCGTTTAAAAAGGACTTGTCACCAGGTCAAAAACAGTCCGATGTTGCTTTTATTTGTTTCTGGCTGCTCCTATGAGTATTGAGTAGTGTTTTTTTTTTATCTATATTTTTTCAATCCATCACATGGTTCTAGAGTTGTGAGACATTCTAATTTTTATCGTCTGCACCAAGAGGGCAGGGCTTATGGAGTAATACTCCAGAGAAGCAGTGAACATAAAACGAAAGCAAAGACTATCCACTTCTGACCTGAGAGCAGGTCCTCCTAAAAGTCATTAAAAGTTAAAAAAAAAAACAACAAACTGTGATAAGCTTAATAAGAAACTAAGTCTTCAAAGACACATTGAGACAACAGTATAATTCAAACTGCAATGCTCAGACTGGCTGCGACTCTGACCCGAGCGGGACCGCAGCATAGAAATATATGAAATGGTCATGTTTGGGTCGGGAAAGTTGCGGCCAGTCCAAGCATTGGACTGCTCTTAGTTAATTTTATTTCTTGCACACATCTCAAAAGAAAAAAACAAAAACAAAACCTACTAGAAATATATAGGTAGACAGATGTTAGAAAGATATTTGATAGTTAGAAACTTACACCCTTTAGTGATTTTCATGTGACACTACACTTTATTAACTTAATAAATAAATGAACTACCGTATTTTTAAGACCATAAGACGCACTTTTTTCCCCCCAAATGTTGGGGGAAAGTGGGGGGTGCGTCTTATGGTCTGAATATAGGGCAGCGCCGCTGCGGGGAATGAGGGTGCTGCGGTGGAGCGGGTCATCTGGGGCACGAGCAGGCTGACACGTGACATTTAATATGCACGCCCATCCTCCCGCCCATCATCTCTCAGCGCTGAAGCTGGCACTGACAGGTGGGCGGGATGATAGGCGGGGGATGTGCGCTTACTAAACAGCCTGCCCGCATGATCACCCCTGGCAACTGCAGCCTGGAGTGATCATGTGCGGCTGTATTCACTGCCCCCCGCACATCATCATCAGTGCGGGGGGCAGTGAATCAGTACACATTACTCACCGTTCCCCTGCAGCATCACGATCTCCTCCTGTCTGTCAGCTGACTTGCGTGGAGACTAGCGGCGTGCACAGAAATGACGTCATCGCTCTGCGCACCTGTCCACACGCAGCCGCCGGCACAGACCGGAGGACATTGCAATGCTGCAGGGGAACGGGGACGGCTCCACTCAGCGGCACTGCCACTGACATAGATGGTAAGAGGAGCGGTGCTGCAGGGAGTGAGGTGAAGCGAGTATGAACGTTTATTTTTTTTATGTGCCACAGGATGTGGCCATACACCTGGATGATGGGGGTATATTATAAGCAGCATGGGGAGTATGTGAGCAGCATGGGGAGTATATGAGCAGGACATTACCCCATAACAGTGTGTCATGACCACATTTTTTGCTTAAAATTTTATTTTCCTATTTTCCTCCTCTAAAACCAGGGTGCGTCTTATGGTCCGGTGCGTCTTATAGTCTGAAAATTACGGTGCGTATTTTGAGGACCAGCAAAAGAAAGCAGATAACTGTGGGCTGGTATTATGAGGCTGGGAAGGTCCACGATAAAAAAAAAAAAAAAAAAAAATACCAGTCCCTAGCCGCCCCAGAAGTGTCCCATCCATTACATGCAGAATTGGCGATTTATCTTGGCTCTTTCAGATGGCCCTGGTGCGCTAGCAATCAAGGTAAAATAATCCACTTCTGAACAAAAAAATTTTGATATTTTCACACATGACTGTTTCGGTATTTGTCACATATTTGATAATAGAGTTACCTCCAACTCATGAACATTTTGATAGTTACCGTATTTAATGCCCTGCTACGTGCTTTACGGTGAGCCGACAAAGTACGGTATGCTGCAGTGGTATGACGATAGAAGATGCCAATTATCAAAGCTGTGACTTACAGTCAGACTATAAGTAACAAAAACAAGTGTATAACCTTTCATTTGGAGCAGACAGCAACTTTAAATTAAAGAAAAAAAATGTGATGACTAAGCGCTGGATGAGCACAGGGTTTTCTAGAACACCAAAGTGTCTGGTCAGCTATACATTATTAGAGAAAAAGGTAAAGCACAACAAGCACCCATTGTCATCTGTCTGCAGGTCCCTCACTAAACTCGGGCACAGAGTTCTAGGGCAAATCATGCTGCGGATTTTAATCTCTGGACAATATAATCCCTGCAAGAGGACAATTCACAGAAAGAAACAAGATGAATTAGATCAGATTTTTATTTTTTACCCTGGAGATGTTGCATCAGAGCTGATCTTTTCCCAAGCTCTACTGCAATTACCATCTCCTCCAAAGTTCAAATGACCTCTACTGAAACACTTGACATCACTCTCCGCCCCGCATATATACAGTATAAGAACCTATTACACTAGGTTACAAATTGATAATGTCGGTAAAGACATGTCTAACAGCAAAAAGTAAAAACAAAATACAAAAAACTATAGTCTAAATGTGCAATCAATATTAAAGAGAACCTGTCACCAGATTTGGTGACTATAAGCGGCGGCCACCACCAGTGGGCTCTTATATACAGCATGTTAGAATGCTGTATATAAGAACTAAGGCCGCTGTGTAGAACGTAAAAATCACTTTATAGTACTTACCCTAAACGGTTGGTGCAGTGCAGATGGGTGTCTCCGTTCTCCGGGTGCGGCGCCTCCTCTTTCGGCCATCTTTGTCCTCCTCCTTCTGAAGCGTGGGTGCATGATGCATACTATGTCATGCACACAGGCAAGCATTGAGGTCCTGCGCAGGCGCACTTTGATCTGCCCTGAGCAGGGCAGATCAAAGTATTGTAGTGCGCCTGCGCAGGACCTCAATTCCAGCACGTGTGCATGATGTAGGACTTGTCATGCACACAGGCTTCAGAAGGAGGACAAAGATGGCCGAAAGAGGAGGCGCTGCACCTGGAGAACGGAGATACTCATATGGCCCATCTGCACCGAACCAACCGTTTAGGTAAGTATTATAAAGTCATTTTTACGTTCTACACAACGGCCTGGGCATGTTGGAATGCTGTATATAAGAGCCTAGTGGTGGTGGCCGCAGCTTATAGGCCCCAAATCTGGTGACAGGTGCCCTCCTAATAAATGCCTTCCAAACACATACTGATAGGAAATTTAGATTGTCAGCAAACAGGAGGACAGTGATTATCATGTGTAAAGCGCTGTGGAATTAATAGCGCTATATAGGTGAGTAAAATAAAAGGTTATGAAATATCACAGAACAAATATTAAGGAATAAAAAACCAAGTAACTAGTCAAAAGGCCACTTTAAGAAGGGTTGTCACATATGCTAATTAAGTCCAATCATAAAAAAGTGGTATTCTCATTAGGAACAACCGTTCCAAAATGTGGACACCAGAATGATAAACTCATCACCCACTACAACCACCACTTGGGTCTCATGCCTGGCAAGCAGCCTTGTCACTAAGTTTGGCAAGGCCCAATGGGAAAGCGTAGCAATATTCAAACATTCAGATGAACGTATTACATGGGCAGCAGCATCCACCAGAACAGAAGCCGTGTATTCACTGCAGCTCTGAGTTCTGGTTCATAGATGGTGATCTTAGGTGACCCTATTGTAGGGCATATGCACAAGGGAGGTCAGCAATGGACAATTTCTTTAATATCAAATTTTGCAAGAAGTTTGAGCAGTAAATCACAGCATCAAACCTTACTTCTGTCACAATCACAGGGGGCTAGGTCCTCACACAAGAGGATCAGGTGATTAGTGATAGAAAGTATTCCCTAACTCAGCCATCAATATCACTCCTTTAAAGATTTCACAGGCATTTTTTGTGGCCATCCTTACTTGGTACCACCATTCAAATATTAAAGACAGGACCAGGGGTGTAATGATTGTGGTCAGAGGTGGTGCAACTGCACATTCCATTGAAAACTATTGCATGAGGAAGCCTCTGACTCCTCGCTCTGCAAAAAAAAAAAAAAAAAAAAAAACCCCAAAAAAAACAAAAACAAAAAAACAACACAAACCACGGCCTATTAAAAAGGTGCGCAGGTGCAGAGGACATCAGCATCCCATTTCAGGCAGTGCAATGACATCAATATATCTCATCACGAGAAGGAGGATCCCAAAGCAGCTTGTCATTGACGTGGAGACAGGACAGGTGAGAGGCGGGTTGTTAATGCCTGGTGCATCACAGTACATATTAACCCAATACTGTGACATCACTGTTTGCAACCCTATATTCTAACATCACTGTGCTCATCACCCCTGTACTGTGACATGGCTGCATTTATTACCCCTGTACTGTGACATGGCTGCATTTATTACCCCTATACTGTGACATGGCTGCATTTATCACCCCTGTACGGTGATACAGCTGCATTTATTACCCCTGTACTGTGACATGGCTTCATTTATTACCTCTGTACTGTGACATGGCTGCATTTATTACCCCTATACTGTGACATGGCTTCATTTATTACCTCTGTACCCAGATATGGCTGCATTTATTACCTCTGTACTGTGACATGGCTGCATTTATTACCCCTGTACTGTGACATGGCTGCATTTATTACCCCTGTACTGTGACATGGCTGCATTTATTACCCCTGTACTGTGACATGGCTGCATTTATTACCCCTATACTGTGACATGACTTCATTTATTACCTCTGTACCCCGATATGGCTGCATTTATTACCTCTGTACCCAGATATGGCTGCATTTATTACCCCTGTACTGTGACATGGCTGCATTTATTACCCCTATACTGTGACATGGCTTCATTTATTACCCCTGTACTGTGACATGGCTGCATTTATTACCCCTGTAGTGTGACATGGCTGCATTTATTACCCCTATACTGTGACATGACTTCATTTATTACCTCTGTACCCTGATATGGCTGCATTTATTACCTCTGTACTGTGACACGGCTGCATTTATTACCCCTATACTGTGACATGGCTGCATTTATTACCCCTATACTGTGACATGACTTCATTTATTACCTCTGTACCCTGATATGGCTGCATTTATTACCTCTGTACTGTGACACGGCTGCATTTATTACCCCTATACTGTGACATGACTTCATTTATTACCTCTGTACCCAGATATGGCTGCATTTATTACCCCTGTACTGTGACATGGCTGCATTTATTACCCCTATACTGTGACATGACTTCATTTATTACCTCTGTACCCCGATATGGCTGCATTTATTACCGCTGTACTGTGACACGGCTGCATTTATTACCCCTATACTGTGACATGACTTCATTTATTACCTCTGTACCCTGATATGGCTGCATTTATTACCTCTGTAGTGAGACATGACTGCATTTATTACCTCTGTACTGTGACATGGCTGCATGTTGAGGAACTGTAATAAATTTTGTAGAATCTACATAATTTTCATACATGAAAATTATCTTTTTTTATTATTAGAAGTAAAAGTACACAAATAAAAAAAATGTTTAATCAATGTCATTTTCACCTTTGTCAGTCACTCTCAAATAAGTTGCCGGTCACTCAGAACTATGACTTTATACTGTGGTGTGCCCAAGCTGGCCACATCAAAAGCAGACCATAATGACAGAAACCCAGTAGGGTAAGTTTGTTCACATCTATAATCAAAAAGCTAAAAGCAGAAGCTAAATTGTTGTCCTCTGCAAACTCGGCACAGTACTGTGAAGTACAGGAATACATAAAGGCAAAAACAATCTATACATGCGAACTCAAGAGCACTATCAGGGTAAAATCACACGGGAAGAAAATACTGTGGATTTACATCGTAGGCAGGCAAGCTTTATCAAATCTCAACCATATACTGAGAAAATCTGCTACATGAAAATTGACCTATAGTGCAGATTATTAAATCAGCATAATGTCAATTTCTGTTGCAGATGTTCCGTAATACCTTAAAGGCATTGAGCCCTCCAGTGCCCCTGCAGATTCAGCTAAGTCGGCTACAAAGGTCGGAGCCAGCTCCTAAAGCCATGCCTGGTCCATTCTGAAGTCACAGGACCACTGCAGCCTGTGACTGGCGGAAGCGGCCATGTGACTAGAAAGAGAGTCATCAGAAGTTTTCTTTGATAACGTGCTCTTCTAGTCACCTGGGTTTTTTTCTATGTAAGATGCTTTTCTTTAGCAGAGACAGGGAAGATGGTCAGAGTTGATAATCAGATGGATGGAGCTAAATTCAGGGTAATCCTGGCGGAAAACCTGTTAGAGGCTGCAAAAGACATGAGACCGGGGCGTAGGTTCACCTTCCAGCATGACAACGACCCCAAACATAGTGCCAGATCTACAATGGAATGGTTTAGATTAAAGCATATTCATGTGTGTGAATGGCCCAGCCAATGTCTAGACTTGACTCCAATGAGAATCTGTAGCAAGACTTGAAAATTGCTGTTTATAGACGCTCTCCATCCATTATCACTGAACTAGAGCTATAGGCTATGTGCCCACGCTGCGGAAAATGCCGCGGAATTTGCCGCGGATTTTTCAAAAATCTGCAGCACAGCTACTCCCCAGCCATTTCTATGGCATTTGGGAAATGCTGTGCCCACGCTGCGGATTTTTCCGCAGCGGAAATAATGCGGATTTCCCTGCGGATTTCTCTGCAGGGTCCCATATACTTATCTGCCTTGATAGCAGACACCAGAGTCACTTTCTCCGTCCGGTGTACAGCAGCGCGGTGGATCCAGGTACAGAAAGGAAGAGGTGGGCGGGGCCTGCACGAGCTCCGGTTATGTGACAGCCGGAGATAGTTCAGGCCCGCCCACCTTCTCCTGCAGACGCTGACAGAGTGACCCCGGCCGCCGGAAAGCGAGGTACTGCGTGATGGAGGGGAGTATGAACTCCCGATCACTCCAGCACTTGTTCTGCATTGAGGATCAGTGCCGAAGCCATGGTACTGTATCCTCAATGCAGAAAGCCCGCACCATATCCGCAGGACATTCCGCAGCATGGAAACAGGCAAAAGTTGTGCTGTGGTTTTCTGGGAGCTCCTGCAGAATGTCCTGCGGATATATCCGCAAGACACTGTCCCCGTGGGCACATTGCCCGTTCTTCTTTGCAGTATGGCTAACATTTCAGCCAAGACATGTAAACCGCTGGTACAGTGACTGTAGGAAAAGGTGATCCTACAAAGTATACTGAGGTAAGCCGAATACAAATGCACGTCACAATTTAAAGATTTATATTTTTAAAATATTTAGAAAACCATGTATCTTTTCCTCTACACTTACATATTTGCTACTTACCGTTGGCATATCATAAAATCCCAATAAAATACATTTAAGTTTGTGGGTATTAAGGGCAGTTACACGCAACAACATCGCTAACGAGATATCGCTGGGATTATGGAATTTGTGACGCACATCCGGCCTAGTTAGCGACATTGTTGCGTGTGACACTTACGAGCGACCGCCAACGATCCCAAATACAAACAAAATCGTTGATTGTTGACACGTCATTCATTTTCCAAATATCGTTGCTCGTTCTGGACGCAGGTTGTTGGTCGTTCCTGAGGCAGCACACATCGCTACGTGTGGCACCCCGGGAACCACAAACAACAACGTTCCTGCGTCCTCCGGCAACAAGGTGGGCGTGTCGTTAATGCGGCTGGTCTCCGCCCCTCCGCTTCTATTGGTGGCCTGCTGTGTGACGTCGCTGTGACGCCGCATGAACCACCCCCTTAAAAAAAAAAAAAAAAAGTTATTCGCCGTCCACAGCGACATCGTTAGGAAGGCAAGTTTGTGTGACACGTACCTGCGATATTCTTCGCCACGGGCAGCGATTTGCCCGTGACGCACGAACGATGGGGGCGGGTGCGATGGCTAGCGACATCGCTAGCGATGGCGCTGTGTGTAAAGCAGCCTTAACATGAAAAACTGCAGAAAAGTTCATGTGGTATGAATACTTTATCAAGGCACTGTACATACTACAACATACACGCGTGTTTTGACCACAGCGTATTTGTACACTTGCATATTAATTTAATACTAAAAGTTTGCAGGCCCTTTCCCTTTTATTTTTACAGCCACAGACTAGTCATTGTCCCTGGCCACACTTTTGACTTTTTCTTGAAACGCGACAGCAATTCAGAATAAAACAAAGCTGGAGTCCAAAATGGCCGCTGTCTGAGGCAGATGTGGATTAGGGAGCTCCTGAACATCGGCTGACATCCTGATCCCCTGCTGTAACTATATCTGCCGGATCCCACCATCCACGTCTCTAGAACACCCCTGGACGGGGGAGACCCCCATTTTCAAGTCTCATCCACGCTGAGACCCTCAATGAGCCTTTCAATACTGAGACCGGGAAGGGCACTGGAGGCGGCGAGGCCCAAACGGTGTGACCCCTGAGGCGATAACCGCACGCTGGAGGAGACCCGGAGTACATCAGCGGGTCCAGACTGAACAGAGTGGGGTTCGGGGGTCTTGCTATCACCCCCCCCCACACCCGACCTGGACCGGGCTGGTCGGCGAGCCCGGCGTCCTGTGCAGAGCGGAGAGGAGCCGCCGCCATCTTGAGTGGCTGACCGCTTGGACCCGAAGACAGGGGACGGTGCGGTGACTCCACTGGATGCGGGGGGAAACCCAGAAGACCTGCAGGGAAAGAAGGCGCCAGCACTTACCAGCTCCTGAAGAACGCGGGTCCGGAGTGGAGTGGTTCACGAGCTGCGTCTGATCCTCTGGCGGCTGCTCGGAGTTTCTGGGGCCTGGTCGGAGGTCTCGCGGAGGGTGCGGGCGGCACTTTGAGAGACCTCGCAGGGACCGTCGGAGAGATCAGGCGGTGAGTGTGAATTCCCCAGACACCCATCCCCACACCCGCCCCACGGTCCCTCAACGAGCCCCGAGGCCGGTCTGCTGCACCTAGCAGGCCCGGGCACAGACATCCGCCGCCTCAGTGTCCCCCTCCATGGCCGGCTGTCACGCGTGGATCTGAGGCCAGACACGTTGCTGGGCACTCGTCTGCAGGGAGAGCAGGGTCTGGTGCTGGGGGGGGGAGACGCCGAGTGAAGACTGTGCTGGGTGCAGGACGCCGAGCAGGTTTGCCCCGCTTCGGATTTGGGCCTGGTGAAAGGTGAAGATAGGGGAACGGACCCTGTTTAAGGGGACCCCTTTTCAAATACACAAAGGGTCACTAAGAGCCATAGGGGGTGGCTCTGTACCCCCACCACACACTACAGGGTGTCCTGTCGATCTGGGTCTGGGCCGCCATTGCGTGGCAGGCGGACTGGCAGCAAGAAAATCTCTTAAGTTTCGGCTCCATACACCATCACGGGCACCGAGGCTACAGGAGAGGCCTTTTGGTGGAGAGGATATAGAGAGAGGTCACACAGTGGTACCTCCAACATAGGGGCACTCTTCTCGCCTCCTTCCCCTCTCTGAATGAGTATAATGTTTTAAAAATCTGTGCAATTTGGAGGGAGCGGAGTGGCCTAACCCCTACTATTCATTCTCTCAAGCATAACACCTCATATGTCTGACTTTAACATGGTCAAAATCGGCAACGCACGACCTAGCTCACTGCCCAGACCAGTCAAATCTACTACCCAGGCTGATGTCGATAAATTTCTCAAAAAACACTTCCATACAGCTGACGCTAAAACAGGCAGCCCCCAAAGCATGTCTACTAACGACGCACAAGATATAGATGATGATGATGAAAGTGACACTGAAGGTGCTGATAATAGCAAGAGTCTCCCCATCTCAAGATCCTTTATGAAACGGATCCTTAAAAATGCGCTGGAACCGGTGGCAAGGGAGCTATCAGATATCAAACAAGAAATCGGCCAAATTGGACACAGAGTGGAATCCCTGGAAGCGGCCCAAGCCACAATAACCTCCACTTCCAACACTGTCATCTCCTGTCTTCGCCAACAGGAGGACAACATCAATCAAATTCATGTCATTCTGGAAGATCATGAGAATAGAGAAAGGCGAAACAATCTCAGATTAAAGGGTCTTCCAGAATCGGTAGCAAATGAAGCTTTGATCCCGACCCTGCAGGGCATCTTCACTGACCTGATGGACTCTGACCCTGTTCTACCATTAGAGCTGATAAGAGCTCATAGATCTTTGAGACCTCGACCTAAACAAGGGGAACCACCAAGGGATGTTATATGCCGCTTCCTGGATTACCGAATTAAAGAACTTATTCTTAAAAAAGCCAGAGAAGCGGAGTCTATAAGTCATGAAGGCTCTAAAATTCTGATTTTTCAGGACCTTGCTTCCACCACCCTGACCAAAAGAAGATTGCTACAACCCTTCACAACAGTGTTACGCCAACGCCAGTTTCCGTACCGCTGGTTATTCCCATTCGGCATCGCTATAACTGCTAATGGAAAACACTACCAAGCCAAAACCTCTGCGGAGATAAGACGGATCTGTGAAGATTTGGGGATCACATTGGAGAAATACCCGGAGCTGGAAATTCATCGTTCGGCATCTACATTACAAATGCTTCCAGATCCGGCACCATGGCATAGCCTCACCCCAAAGACCCATAGATCCAGGCGTAAAGCGGCGAAGAAACTCCAGATGAACTCTGAAGGCGAGCCCCCCTGAAGGGGTCTTTGATTGGGCCTATTGAAGTATATAACTGTTTATGCTAGCTTAAAACACGAAGTTATTACAGGGGTTTTGCACTTTTTGCTCCCTCTTGATGCACATTCTTTTTTGTTTGAATTTGACATAGTTGAATATGTTGATACTAATACCCTGCTCTCTTTTGAACCTCTCTCTACTCCCTAGTCTCTCTATCTTTTCTACTCTCCCTCTGGTCTTAGGTCTGGTCCATTCATCTCGATGGGAAAAGAACAGATTGTCCTCCCGTTTGTATCATCATGGCATCACATCATAAGGTATTTACGGCAATAAGCCTTAATGCACATGGATTAAATTCCCCCGTACAAAGGTCACAGACTTTGCATAGCCTGAAAAAGACACGCAGACATGATATTCTTCCAAGAAACGCATTTCCGTGACGGCAAAATCCCAAGCTTTGACAAAGCACACTACAACAATTGGTTCCACGCCCCCTCCCCACGTAGGGGATCTAGAGGGGTTTCCATAGCCCTCGCTAAAGATATACCCTTCCTGGCTCAAGATGTCGCTACTGACCCAGAGGGCAGATTTATTTTCGTCAAGGGTATGTTGGCCGGCTCTATGGTAACCCTAGGGAATGTATATGCCCCAAATGTCAAACAGATTCGATGGTTGATGTCCACGCTCAAAAAATTCCGCATTTTTTCAGAAGGTACTCCAATATTGTGCGGTGACTTTAATGTGGCTATGGAGCCCAAGCTGGATTCCACTGCAAAAAAAAGTCACCTCTCTTTAAGGGACCTATCTCGGATTAAATGCTCTCTTCATTCCCTCTCTTTGATTGATATCTGGCGCCATCAGCACCCCACAACCAAAGACTACACATTCTTCTCAAATCCCCACAAATCATATCACAGACTAGACTACATTTTTCTACCTAGGCATTTACTACCCAATGTCAATGACTCAGAGATCCATTCTATACCCTACTCTGACCATGCTTATGTTTCAGTTAGTTTCTCACTCCTGAGGCCGTACTGGCTACATCGTACGTGGAGATTGAATGAATCAATTCTCTCCTCGGAAGAAAATAAGAAACGCATATCTGAATGTCTCCGTAATTATTTTGCAGAGAACAAGACACCAGATATTGCGGCCCCGTTGCTGTGGGAAGCGCATAAGTCGGTCATTAGGGGAGAACTGATTTCCATCTCCTCACATCTCAACAAGCAGAGGAAATTGTTCTTGCAGACTCTGTATGCTGAGATAGCCACATTGGAGGCCCAGCATAAGAAGTCCCTCTCCCAACAGACATTAGAACAATTGACTGCGAAGCGTGTGGAACTCAGGGATATACTTAATAAGCAATCGGCAAAGTTTTATCTCAGCTGGAGGAATCGTTTGTTCCTCCATGGGGATAAGGCTTCCAAGCTTATGATGTCCATGATAAAAAAAAGACAGGCTCGCACGTTCATACATGCAATTAAAACCTCACAGGGGCACCGTACGCAAGACTATTTCAAATCTCGAATAAATTCCTTCGTTTTTACAAAAATTTATATCAAATTCGACCAGAAGAGTCGGCATTGGAGAGAGACAAGAGGAAATGTGGTATACAAAACTACTTAACTAAATTGAATCTTCCGAAACTTTCTAAAACACAGCAGGCGTCCTTAGAAAAACCGTTCTCCCGGGCTGAGGTTCAGTCCATCCTGTCCAGGAGCCCCGTGGGGAAGGCTCCAGGTCCAGATGGCCTGGCCTCCCCATTATCTATTATAAGAAATTCTTTGATATTCTGGGGGATCATCTATTAGCTTCATGCAACGCCCTTCTACATGGCGACCCTATACCCAAGCAAGCACTAGAGGCACATATATCATTAATACACAAAGACGGGAAAGATCCAGAGTGTTGTGGAAATTATAGGCCCATCTCACTCTTGAATGTAGACCTAAAGATATATGCTAGTTTAATTGCCAATCGAGTGGCAGATGTCCTTCCAGATCTCATCTCCCCAGAACAATCAGGTTTTGTCAGATGTAGAGAGGGGAAGGATAACGCACTAAGAGTAATAAACCTAATGCAATTCGCCAGGACACATAAGCTGCCTCTTGTCCTGCTGGGAACGGACGCCGAGAAGGCATTTGACAGGGTGGACTGGACCTTCTTGCGGGAGACGCTGGAGGCCTTCCACTTTCCTCCAGATACCACACGCGCAATCCTACAGATGTACACATCCCCCACAGCCAGGATTAAAATAAATAATACTCTCACCAACCCTTTTGACATTAAAAATGGCACAAGGCAGGGTTGCCCCTTATCCCCCCTACTCTTTGTTTTGGTCATGGAGCCATTGCTAACCTCCATTCAACAGGATCGGGACATTGAGGGGTTTAATCTGCAGGGAGTTCACCACAAGTCCGCCGCCTTTGCCGACGACTTGTTGGTGGTAATGTCCAAGCCAGAGAGGGGTTTCCCTGCCTTTATGAAATTATTAGAGGAATATGGCCGATGGTCCAACTTCAAAATTAACCTATCCAAATCAGAAGCATTAAGCATTAATGTCGCCAGTAAAGTCACTAAATCTCTCCAAAACACGTTCCCTTTTCGGTGGCCAAATAGTCATATAACATACTTAGGCATTAAGATAGGGAAAACCTTCAAGTCCCTATTTGATCTCAACTACAAGCCCCTTCTTCCTAAACTTACCACACAAATAGCCTCGTGGAAGGCTCCCTTCCTTTCGTGGATAGGTCGGAAAAATATAATTAAAAGCATTATACTTCCAAAGTTTATTTACCTTTTTCAAATGCTACCCATTCCAATCCCCGCAGCTTTTCTCTCTCAATGTAACTCTTTAATTTCCAACTACGTCTGGGACAAACATAAACCGAGAATCAACTTTCAAACATTGAACCTCCCAAGGGACAGTGGGGGCATGGGGCTACCCAACATATCGGTATACTACCAAGCCGCCGTCCTGTCTAGAACGGTAGACTGGATCAGACGCCCACCGACTAAATTGTGGATATCCATAGAAGAATACCTAGCCCCCACTCCTCTACGAGCTATGCTACTTTTCCCTGCTAACCAGAGGGATAAAAGATCCGTCACAAATGAGCTTACGAGAACTCTATTGCACAAATGGAAGGAAAACAGAGAGATACTGGCCCCGCCTCTCTCCCCTTTAACCCAAGTTTCCGACATATTAGATGCTGATGTAAACCAAGCCGCGTCCACGAAATCCACATTTCTGACCAATGTGAATGTTCCGATAGCTGATCTCTTGGTGGACGGCTCTTTGATTTCTGACCAGGAGATGGGTATGAACCCAGGCCTCTCTAAGCTCACATTTCTTCATCATACAAAGTTAAAATATGTGATTCATCCATTACTACCTCACACTCATCTTGACAGACCTTTAACTACATTTGAATTGTTTTGCATGCAAACCCGGACTCCCAGGAAAATTCTTTCTAACCTGTACCAGACCCTGCTTACAAAAAATCTGGTGGTAAAAAGAGCATATATACTAAGATGGGAAAGGGACCTGAGCACTATATTTACTGATTTACAAACGAGCCAGATTTATAATGCCTCACATGGCCCGTCGTGTTGTGTGAGAGTTCAAGAGAACTCATTTAAAGTGATTGCGAGATGGTACATTGTCCCCACCTCGTCTAGTACATGGAGCTCTTCCAACTCAGATCAATGCTGGCGATGCGAGAGGGACAAGGGAACATATTTACATGTTTGGTGGTCTTGTCCGATAGTCCAGACCTTCTGGCGGATGGCATCAAAGTTAATATATGACCTCACAGGCAAGTAGGGGGTTCTGGAACCTGGACAAATGCTTCTGAACTTCCCAATGTGGCCTAAAGACAAAGCTACTTCAAAACTGGCGTCATTTGTAGGCTCAGCGTGTAAACTTCTCATAGCCCAATTGTGGCGCACAACGAAAATTCCCACTCTCACACAGCTTTTGCTGAAGATCGATCAATTATATCATGTTGAAGAACTCTCAGCCCTTTCGCGTCAAAATATGCTCTCTTTCCTTCAGGTCTGGAAGGCTTGGCAGGCCTATAAGTCTAAACCGCAATTTTCAATAGTAACTTCGCAGACGGTAGCATAGGGGACTGTAAGTCACCCTTCCCCTCACCAATGTGATGAATGACAGTTGTCTAAACATCCTTACCACGAACTGAATGGATCCAAGACCAAAATCTTCTCCTTTCTTCTCTCCTTTCTATTTCTTTCCCCTTCCCTTTCGTCTCTTGAGCCCTCTAACTCTAATCCTGTAACTGAATTTCATGCGACGAAGTTCGCTCTCCTAGATTCTGGCTCCCCCCCTACCTCTAGTATCTAGGATACTTGTTGTTAAAAATTGTTGCATATTAAAACAGAAACCAGAATACTAAGTTAATTAGGGCTTTCCCAATACTAGATAGTTAAGTTTATTATTTAGATGGCTCAGACAACACATACGTAATCTGAGCTATGAAGTTGAAATGGAAAGCGTCTGATGCAAGTGTGATTGTATTAGTCAAATCTGTGATTTCTATTGTTTGTGTATTTTTATTTTTATTTTGCTTTAATAAACAAAACATTAAAACAAACAGAATAAAACAAAGCTGATTAAAATGCAGGGGCTGGTGTCTGATTCATAATGCACTCTGTTCAGTCAGCATGGATCAGCTGAGATTTAGGGGGGATGCAAGCTTTAAAAAAAAAAAAAAAAAACGCTTGTAATGCGTTTTTTACAGCATGCGTTTGTGACAAATGTTGACAAGAATGCTAGAAGAATGAACATGCTGCATCTTTTTTGTCACAAACTTTTGACAAAAAAACGCTGACAAATAAACTGCAATGTGTGCATGACAAATCTTACTTCTTATAGACTTTGCTGGGAAGTCAAATGTCAGAAAGTTCTGACAACAAAACTGCACCAAAAAACGCGGCAAAAACACAACAAAAAACGCAGCGTGCGCATATAGCCTTAGAGTAGGTACCCAGTATACAAAATATGCCTTTACATGACTAGTGGGCAGATATAGAAATGGCCATTTTGTATGCTAAATATTCTCCTAGATTTCCTTAAGCAGTAATGCACTCTTAGGGCATGTGCCCACGGGAGCCTGGTTTTGCGGATTTTGCTGCTTAAAACCTGCGGACTTCTCTGGATTTTCCAGATAAATCCGCAGGTTTTAGCATGTACAGACACTCCCGATGTTATCCTATGGGACATGGGGAGTGCTGTGTCCACGCTGCGGAAAGTGCGGCTGCGGAACATGGTGCAGATGTCCCGCAGCCGCACGTAACTGCATGTCAATTATTCCTGCGGAATTACCTGCGGAAATCCCAGCCCTCCGCTATGGAGATAGAGGCCGGGACGTCCGCAGGTAATTCGCATGAAAGTCCGCAGGTTTACTGCAGCTATATCGCTGCAATCTCGCAGCTAAAAATAGCTGCGGATGTCGGCGGGCAGCTGCGGGAAACATGCGGCCGTATCTGCGGATACATCCGCAGCTACAAACTCCCGTGGGCACATTGCCTATAATTAAGGCTATGAATAAAAGCAGATATCGTTCGAAACGCATAGAAAAAAGGTTTTTTTTCTATTCGATTACTCTTTTAAATAAACAAATACACTAATGTTTTTACAGAAAATATATCTTTTGTGCGGGAGCTGGATATCTCCTCCTCTGTTTCATGTAAAAAATAGCGGAAAGCAAAGCACCATGAATTGTATCAAAACTTCCGCTTACCCAGATACTCCATGAGCTGCTCGGCAGTGATAATCTCCATCATGGGAGGTAATTTCACCTGTAAATAAGAAAAAAAAAAAAAATATTGTTTAATTTAAACAATATTAACTTTAGACTGCTCACCGAGTCTATAAAATGTACTCCCATCAGCTAGGGGCAGTGTGATAGACACAGAAGTGAGTATGAGTGAGTATGTATGCATGTACAGTGTACCACAAAAGGGATTACACCCTGTAACAACCTGTATAACTAAATTTGAAGCTTCTAAATAACTCAAGATGGCCATGAAAGTCAAAACCGCTGGCAAGCAAAGTGGGTGCACCCCTAGGTGAAAATGATCAAATTGTGCGGCCATCATTATTTTAAAACACTGCCTAAAGGGGGCTTTACACGCTGCGACATCGCTAATGCGGAGTCGTTGGGGGTCACGGAATTTGTGACGCACATCCGGCCGCATTAGCGATGTTGCTGCGTGTGACACCGATGAGCGATTTTGCATCGTTGCAAAAACGTGCAAAATCGCTCATCGGTGACATGGAGGTCCATTCTCGATTATCGTTACTGCAGCAGTAACGATGTAGTGCGTCGCTCCTGCGGGAGCACACATCGCTATGTGTGACGCCGCAGGAACGAGGAAACGCTCCTTACCTGCCTCCCGCTATGAGGAAGGAAGGAGGTGGGCGGGATGTTCCGGCTGCTCATCTCCGCCCCTCCGCTTCTATTGGGCAGCTGCTCAGTGACGTCGCTGTGACGCCGCATGGACCTCCCCCTTAGAATGGAGGCAGTTCGCCGGTCACAGCGACGTCGCCGGGCAGGTAAGTATGTGTGACGGGTCTGGGCGATGTTGTGCGGCACGGGCAGCGATTTGCCCGTGTCGCACAACAGATGGGGGCGGGTACCCACGCTAGCGATATCGGGACCGATATCGCAGTGTGTAAAGCCCGCTTTAGGCTGCTTTCACACATCAGTTTTTTCCTGTGCGGCACAATCCGGCGCTTTGCAGAAAAAACGTAACAGTTTTTTTTGCCGCCAGTTGCGTTTTTTTTGCATAGACTTACATTAGTGCCGTATTGTGCCGCATGGGCTTGCGTTCCGTCCGTTTTTTGCAGCATGCGGCAGATTTAGCCAATGCAACGGCTGGATAGAACGTTGCCTGGCACTTTTTTTGTCCGGCAAAAAAAAAAACGCATCGCGCCGCATCCGGCCGACGCGGCGCAATTTGCAATGCATGCCGCATGCTGCGGCAAAAAACGCATCCGGCCCCACATGCGTTTTTTTCCACTGCGCACACTCAGTAGCCTGCCGCAAGCGGCAAAAACCGGACGGGCCGCATGTAAAAAAAACGTATGCAAAGGATGCGTTTTTTTCGCCGCATCCGTTGCATAGGTTTTAGAGCCGGATTGGCCGGCTCTGCTAAAACCGGAGGTGTGAAAGCAGCCTTAACTGTCTTGGGCAAAGCTGAACTTTAGACTCATCAGAGAAGATCACCTTAGGGGTGCTTCACACATAGCAAGATCGCTACCGAAATCGCTGCTACGGCACGGTTTTGGTGACGCAACAGTGACCTCATTAGCGATCTCGCTGTGTGTGACACTGAGCAGCGATCTGGCCCCTGCTGCGAGATCGCTGCTCGTTACACACAGCCCTGGTTCGTTTTCTTCAAAGGCGCTCTCCCGCTGTGACACACAGATCGCTGTGTGTGACAGCGAGAGAGCGACGAAATGAAGTGAGCAGAGAGCAGGAGCCGGCATCTGGCAGCTGCGGTAAGCTGTAACCAGGGTAAACATCGGGTAACCAAGGTGGTTACCCGATATTTACCTTAGTTACCAGCCTCCGCAGCTCTCACGCTGCCTGTGCTGCCGGCTCAGGCTCTCTGCACATGTAGCTGCAGTACACATTGGGTTAATTAACCCGATGTGTACTGTAGCTAGGAGAGCAAGGAGCCAGCGCTAAGCAGTGTGCGCGGCTCCCTGCTCTCGCGGTTATGATCGCTGCTTCGGCTGCTGTGTTTGACAGCTAAGCAGCGATCATAACAGCGACTTACAAGGTCGCTGTTACGTCACAGAAAATGGTGACGTAACAGCGACCTCGTTGTCGCTGTCGCTTAGTGTGAACCAGCCCTTACTCTAGTAATTGGGCAGATTAAACTTTGCGAAGGACGTATGACTCAAGTCTCTTAATTTTTGCCAGAGCTGTAAATAAGTTGCTCAAATACATTCCACGCTGTGTGTTAAGGTCTATCATAATCCAGAATACTAAAGATATTAGCCACTTTTAATACAAAGACAAAATAAAAATTAAAAAACAATTGGCATATTGGCATATTGGCAGTTGGACGCCCAGTGATCAAATATTTATGGTGTTTCTCCGCCATCTGCCATAAACCCTTCTTGCGAGGAAATACTAGGATGAATATTGCACTATTGGAAACGCGGTTTCTGAGAATAGCTCCATTGGATAACATTTCATGGACTGCTTTGTGCGATTTAGCTACTGCCGGATGTTTTGTTGCTAAGAGACAATGACAGTTATTTTAGAATAATGAGGATTCTTTAAAAACTGTTTAGAAAAAAAAAAAAAAAAAAAGAAGAAGAATACAATATTTCTAAATTAATTACATGCCACTTATGCTCAAACATAAGCATTTAAAGCAGAGATTGAAAAATCTGGTTTTTAATGTCTTCTGTTATCCTCACTTAGCGCCATAATGATCAACCACACTCAAAAAAATCAAAGTGAGTTGTACTCACTTAGCAGAATGTAATGCGGAATTTTACTGAAGGAGATTAAGCTTGAAAGAAGCGTTTGATCTGTGCTATTAGGGACGGAAGGGAATGTGAACGAATAGATTTATTAGACGTGATCTAGTGAATGTTACATATTCATGGCTTCATCAATTCTGCCTCACGTGCCTTTCACATCATCTCGATAAGTCATTTTGGAACATAAATCCAGAAATGTGATGTTATTCTTGATTTTTAGCTATTCTTAGAGGAGCTGTCGCAAGTGCAAAAATAAATAAAAAAATGTTAAATACCTTGTAAAAATGTCTGAACCCCCACTGACTGCTACTCTTATCTCAATTGCAGATATTCACATTTGTTACTTTTAGAGTGCAATATGTGAAATCTCTGCTTCCAGATCAAGTGGGCACATTCGTCCCTCCCTCCCAGAGAGTGCCAATCATAGTTCGGGACGCTAAAGGCCACGTCTCACTAAGCAACATCGCTAGTGACATCGCTGCTGAGTCACGTTTTTTGTGACGCAACAGCGATTTCGCTAGCGATCTCGTTATGTGTGAGATCCAGCAACGACCTGGCCCCTACTGTGAAGTCGTCGGTCATTTGACACTGTGTGACAGGGTCCCAATGACAGCAGAGATCGTTATACAGGTCGCTACTGCGACCTGTATCGTTACTGAGTCATTGGTAAGATCTGACTGTGTGACATCTCACCAGCGACCTCCCAGAGACTTACCAGCGATGCTTATCAGGTCGCATCGTTTTCGGGATCGCTGGTAAGTCGCTAAATGTGACGGGGGCTTAAGTCACTTGCCGAGCTCTGATTTGAGAAACATATGATTAGGAGGGGTGAAAACAAAGGTAATGTCTAGCTGACCTATAAGTAGAGATTTCACACACTGTGCTCCACAAGCAATAATTGTGAATATCTCTGCAATTACATTATTGACGAAGCACAAAAAGGAAATAAGCAACAAAATTAGGTGGGGGTCTCGAGGGGTATTTAAATAAATAAAATTAAAAAAAAAAAAAAAACACCACAAGTGACAGGCCCTATTTAAGTCAATGTCAGACTGTAGCATCTATTTGGCGATTGTAGTTCAAGTGAATAACTGAAGAGTGTTTTTTGCATCCAAAAGTTTGATGATAAAATGCATGGTGCATAGAGCCATCTGAAACCTGCCGACATAAGCTGAAGGAATTAGCAGCTAATAAATGGAATGTATAAAGAAAAATAAAATAATTGTATGTTTTACAATTACTTTTTTAATTGAAATTGAACCTGTCACCAGTTTTTTCAGTATTTAACCAAAAGTGACACCTTCTGCAGCTCCTGAGCTGCATTCTATGAAGGTGCACCTTGTTCCCTGACTCCCTTTGCAGATCCAATGTATGAGATGGGCGGGCTCTTTTTCAGCTCCTGTCCCCCCTCCTGCCACTGTTTGCCGTCCTCCTTTGATGATTGATGTGTCTGACACCTGTCATCATCCATGTAGCTGGACTGAATCTCGCACCTGCGCAGTAATTCTCGGCTCACTTTGCTCTGCCCCATTGCGGGCAGAGCCGAAAACATAAGTGCACTTGCGCGAGCCCGTGAGCTCTCTGCGCAGATGTGAGATTGTGAGAGCTCATGGGCTCGCGCAAGCGCACCTATGTTTTCGGCTCTGCCCGCAATGGGGCAGAGTGAAGTGAGTCTGCATGAGCCGGAAATGACTGCGCAGGTGTGACATTCAGCCCAGCTACGTGGATGATGACAGAGGCGTCAGACACATCAATCCTCAAAGGAGGACGGCAAACAGCAGCAGGAGGGGGGACAGGACCCGAAAAAGAGCATGCCCATCCGACTAGAACAGCATCATCAGCTGTGGCGTACCTGTGTCCGTTATCACTGCATGAGATGCCGGGCAGTGCGCGTGATCAGAAGTCCCAGCACTTCAAGGTCAGGCACACTAGAACTCTTTGAAGCCAGGACACGTACACCCGGCTCCATAGTGCGCATGTCTGGAAGTGCGGTGACTTCTGATTGTGAGCACTGCCTGGCAACTGATGCGGTGTCAACGAACACAGGTACAGCGGTACCGTTGAGGACGCTGGGCAATGGGCATTTAATAGCGTGTTAGCACACTCCTTGTGGGAATGCTAACATGCTTAGAGGGCAGAATGAGCGCATAAACTAACGCCCTTGTGACTAGTCCATTCTCTCATTAGAATATCATAAAGAATCTTTAGAATACTTTTTCTAAAGATCTTCTCTTTATCTATGCTACTAGATACAGGAAAGGCTCAGCAGAGATTAGCAATATGCATCCAGAACCGCTAGTTGTTCTGGGTGCATATTGCACAGATTCACTTTAAGGGTAGGTGCGCACGTTGCGTATGATCATGCTGAAAATTCTGCAGCGCATGTGCGTTTCAAAACCCAGCCGATATGGATGTATTGTGATTGCCGAATTGATACGGAATTCATGCGCTCTGGATTCTCTCTCTCCCATAGACAGAGTGGGAGCAGCATCCACAGTGCACAAAGTGACATGTTGCTTTTTTGAATGCAGCGATTCGGCCACAAATTTCATCATGCAAATCGCTGTGCTCTCAAACGCAACATGCGCATGGAATTTGCACAATTTACATAGACTTCAGGGCAAAGCGCTGCATAAACGCATGGAAATACACAGCGTGCGCACATGCCCTAAAGGGGGCTTTACACGCTACGATATCGTTAATGTTTTATCGTCAGGGTCACGTCGTTAGTGATGCACATCCGGCGTCATTAACGGTATTGCAGCGTATAACACTTACCAGTGACCTTAAATGTCCTCCAAAGTGGTGAAAATCGTTCACCATGGAGAGGTCGTCCTAAAACCAAAAATTGTTAATGGTTGTTTATAGATGTTGTTCGGCGCTCCTGCGGCAGCACACATCGCTGTGTGTGACACCACAGGAACGAGGAACCTCACCTTACCTGCGTCCCGCCAGCAATGAGGAAGGAAGGAGGTGGGCGGGATGTTCGTCCCGCTCATCTCCGCCCCTCCGCTTTTATTGGCCAGCTGCTTAGTGACGTCGCGGTGATGCCGAACGCACCTCCCCCTTGAGGGAGGGATTGTTCGGCAGTCACAGCGACGACGACGATGACGACCAGGTGAGTGCGTGTGACGCTGCCATATCGATAATGTTGGCTGCGGCAGCGATCACACAATATCGCATGCACGACGGGGGCGGGTGCTTTTGCGTATGATATCCCTAGCAATTGCTAGAAATATCGTAGCGTATAAAGCCCGCTTAAGGGGTTGTCCACTACAGGACAACCTCTTCTTTATAACTCACTTGTGCTTCACAAAAAAGCAAAAGAAAAGCCAGTATACTTCCACTTTGGGTGTAGTCTTCACAACCCATCAATCAGCAGCTGTTTGATAACGTTTGTCACGTAACCGCTGGGAGAAATCGTAGGTAACTGATTGGAAAGCTGCCAGTCCGGCAGGTAAAAATACTGGAGAAAATTCACCACCAGCTCACGCCTTTTATCTGGTATAAAACTAATTGAAATGTTGCCAAATATTTCTGCAATTTTTTTTAAGCAAAAGTGTTGCGACTTTTGCCATTTTTATGCCAATCCAGTCAGCTTTACCCACTTTTGGAGCTTGATGAGGAGGGAATGTGGCAAGTGTGCATGACAAATTCATCATAAAACACGCTCACTCTTATCCGCACTCTACATGAGGACTTCGCATAATTTATTATTTTGTTATACTGCACATCTCAACTAATAAGAAGAGGATATCCAGTAATATAAGCTGACATTTTCCATGGTCTATGTGGCTGCCACAGCAGCGCATATCTCTAAATGTTATTAACAGCCCCTCAGGCAAGATGGCTGCACTTATATACTGGGAAAAAAAAAAGAAAGAATTGAAAAAAAATCCTTATTTGACTGTAGTTAAAAACAAAACACATATTAGGTGTGATACAATCCATATCCATCCATCCGTGGTTACGGCTCATTAAAGTAAATTGCACAGCGTTTTTATACTCTTTCTTCATGTTCAGACCATTAATTTCTTCTTCCAATCTTCACCATGCTCCCAGACTTACATTTTTCTCATGTGAGCGTTTCTCACTGTAATACATGCTGGATGGGATGTTTCAAAGGTGCTGCTGCCTTCACTTCTCATGTATCTGTACAGCTTGAGACACTTGAATTTTAACCCCTTTACAACATGGAAATTTCCCAACTGAGGTCAAATTGCGAAAAAATATCTCCACGCTTGTTTTTGGGTTTTGGAATGGAATAACTGGAATGGAATCATGTTCACAAATCATTTTTAACAATACAATGAATGTTGTAGAAACAATATTCATTGTATTGTTAAAAATGATTTATCAACAGGATACCATTCCAGTTATTGCACACATGTATAGTTTTTCTTTTATTTAAGTGAGGGGGACGCGGCATTTTACAATTGCATAATATATATACCGTATTTCCCTGTGTCGCCATATTACAAGACCCATACTGTTTTAACTTTTCAATCAATGGAGCGAGTTTCCAACTGATATTTTTACCCCATGGAGTAGATACCGTTGGAAGGTTTGAGTGCTTTTTATTGCGTATTTTGGGGAGTTGGATAGATTTTAGCCAAAAAAAAATAAAAAATATTCTGGCACGATTTTTTCGTTAGTGTTTATGGTAACATAATTTTTTCAGGAGCTAAAATCAGCACCACGTTAATTTACGTGCTGAGGTTTTCAATGTGTAAGTCAGATTTGTTGAAGTCTCATCTCCATAATTTGTGGATTTTAGCACGCTGCAGAATTTGTTCACTGATTTCCGTGTGAGCACACTGACCGTATGTTTACATAGATTGAACACAGCAAATTTTGGGACAAAAAACCCCCAACAATCCTCTAGGTGATCTAGTACCAGAGATGTAGATGAAACTTCATAAGACCACATGCACATGCTGCAAAGAAAACTTGTAGTATAATGGATTGTGAAAAAAACACTCCATCTCCAAATTCATGATTATGAATGATAAAGGCATGGCCAGAATGACGCTGCCATACAGATTTAATAGTTCCCTTCACTGAAGAAATCTACACCCTGGCCGTTTAATCAGCATTTGAAATTTAGGTGTCCTAAGATTTCGGTGCATTGGGTCGGGACTGTGGGTAGGGTCTTCGGCTCTGCCCTGGACCCTCTGCCCACATCTGGTGTCTATCTTTTTCAGGTTTTAAAATTTGCATCGGCACCATAGTAGCTGTGGGTGGCAATTAAGCAAATTGGTCTCATGGCAGTCTTCAGGAAAATGCTGGTAGTGGCGGAGCGCGCTCAGATTTAGAACTCGGCTCAACTTTAAAACAGGAGGAAGATACAGACACCAGAGGCAGCGAAGGGGCCGGGGCAGAGCTGAAGACCCTACCCACAGTCCTGACCCAATGCACTGAAAGATTAGGAAACGCAAACTTCAAATGCTGATTAACACTAGAAGTCCCAGAGAGGGGTCATCTAACATTTCTACCTTTGGAACCCAGAGACAACCCAGAGAATGACCTGAAGGATTTTAGCTAACATCCTATAATCACCGTCTTTTGTTCTGTAATTAAGGCCATTACTGTTGCACCACAGGAGGTTGTTGTTTTCCATTGAGTTTAGCCATTTAGTTTCTAGTTGTTTCTATTCAGTTTATTGTATTGGGTCATTTGACCCTCTTTCGGGACTTCAGGGGGAGCTCGAAATTTCTGGGACTTCTAGTGTTAAACAACCAGGATGTGGATTTCTTCACTGAAGGTAACTATTGAATCTCTAACAGTGTCATTATGGCCATGTCTTTAACATATATAATCCTGATGACAGGTTCACTTTAAAAGCAGACGAAAAACACAAGTTTAAAAACAGGACATTGTATAAAAAAAAAAAAAAAAAAAAAAAAATGCGTTTCGAATCTAGAATTATGTATGGTCACGGTATATCTGTGAGTTCTTTTTCCATCTATATGTCTGAACTAAATGACATTTCTAAAGACGTCCCGCCCAACATGGGTGTGTATATATTCAATTGGTGAACAAGCTACTATTATAGTTTTTCTCTACCACGGTTGGCAATCAGGTTAATTACATATTTGAAATACCATATTTTAAGGATTATAAGACGCATCTAAGTTTTACAGGAGGAAAATAGGAAAAAAAAATATTGAGCACATAAAAAAAAAAATGTGGTCATGATGCACTGTTCTGTAGGTGGGGTGCTGCTGCTGAGTAGAGTTGAGCGCGGTTCGTGGTTCGTGGTTCTCCAGTTCTAGGCTCGAGTGATTTTGGGGCATGTTCTAGATCGAACTAGAACTCGAGCTTTTTTGCAAAAGCTCGATAGTTCTAGAAACGTTCGAGAACGGTTCTAGCAGCAAAAAAACAGCTAATTCCTAGCTTGGTTTCTGCTGTAATAGTGTAAGTCTGTGAATCACACTATTATGACATTTCAGTGTATAGTGTGCGTGAACAGCGCCTTCAGATCACTGCTGTTTCTATAATGGCCATTTTTTTTTTTTTTTCTTGTCTTCCTTCCCTAAGCGCGCGCGTCTTGTGGGGCGGGCCAGCATGTCAGCCAATCCCAGACACACACACAGCTAAGTGGACTTTTAGCCAGAGAAGCAACGGCATGTGTGATAGGATGTCCATGTCACATGTCCCTGCATTATAAAAACGGACATTTTCCTCCAGGACGCCATTATCTCTTCTGCGTCTTTGGTGTCAGACATCACTGTCGCAGCTCCGTCCTCCTGAGTCCTATCGCCGATACAGCTGTATGCGCTGCATACACAGCCTTAGACAGCATAGGGATAGCACTTTCTAGCAGTCCTTTTAAGGGCTCAAACTGGCAGGGTCAGAGTTAAGGTGACAGGTCCTGAAAACAGCACCAGCGTCTGTGTAGCCAAGGTCAGGGATTTCCTCCCTGCATTTCCCTATTAGGAGGGATAGAAAGGCAGGCTTCCATTCCTCTACCCAGAGCCCCAAAATCCTGGCACTGTACCCTCCTGTCCTCTGCACACTCCAACTCATTATAACTAAGCCATTATACTAGCAAACACTCAGTGTACCTAGTGGCATCCTATACGTGGCTATTGGACTTTGCTATAATCCCACTAGTGCAAAGACATTTGCAGAGCGCATCTGCCTGCATTGCACACTCCAACTCATTATAACTAAGCCATTATACTAGCAAACACTCAGTGTACCTAGTGGCATCCTATCTGTGGCTATTGGACTTTGCTATAGTCCCACTAGTGCAAAGACATTTGCAGAGCGCGTCTGCCTGCATTGCACACTCCAACTCATTATAACTAAGCCATTATACTAGCAATTTTTGCTGCTAGTTTAAGGGCCGTAGTTGCATTGTCAGGGATATTTATTCTTTATTATTCTGCTGTTAATAAAGCTAGACCACCGCTGCAATCTACACCTCCTCTCAATTTTTACTACCACATTTTCAGTCCACAATCTTGTCGCAATCAACATGAGTGGCAAAATGACAGATGCTGGTGGAAAGGGGAAGAGGCGTGGTGGAAAAGGCAAAAAAGGTTTTGTCCGTGGGGAAGGTGGCAAAGCTCCATTATCATCTGCTGAAGATAGACCCTCTACCAGCAAAGGTAAGATGTCTACTACTTACCATGGACAATCCGATGTGCTCCCTTTTTTACGGACACGAACAACAGGAAGAAAGGTAGATGGTGGGTGGTGGGCAAAAAAGGAAAATGCTTGAATGGATCTCAAGTGGTCCAACAAGTGCACTCTCAGCCACTTCAAGTACCGCATCCAAAAAACACCAGTCCTCTGAGTTGTCATCCCAATCAAACTTGATTTCTCCCAGCTCTGAAGTCTCCATCGGCCCTGCACAGTATGGTGGAACTGAGATGGCTGAGTCTGCAGAGCTGTTCAGTCACACTATAGCCTGGGAATCAGAGGTCTGCTCCCAAGCTACAGTGAGTACAGAACAGGAAATGGTCTGCAGTGATGCCCAGAACCTTTGTGACTCGGATTCAGGCCGTGAGGAACAAGTTTCTGAGCATAATGTTGACCCTTTGTCACAAACTGTAACACCTGTGGTTATAGACAATGAGGAACATTCTGATGAAGATGAGACGCAGATACCCGATTGGGATGACAACTTAAATATTCGGTCAGGGCAAGAAGAGGCTCGGTCTGAGGGGGAGGGGAGTGCAAACACAACAATTGATGATGAAGTTCTAGATCCCACCTACTGTCAACCCACAGTCAGGCACTCGAGGAGGTCAACAGAGGCGGTGGAGGAGGATGCAACCGACGACGAAGTTACCTTGCGCCTTCCTGGACAGAGTCGGAGCACTGGTAGCACGTCTACAACTGGATCCTCAGCCACCACTCTGCCTCTGAGCATTATTTGTGGTGGATCAACAGGTCGCATGGCCTCTAAGCCTTGCCTAGCCTGGTCCTTTTTTGACATAGAAAAAGATCGCCCAAATTATGTGATATGTAAACTTTGTCATGATTCTCTTAGTAGAGGTCAAAACCTCAGCAGTTTGACAACTTCTTCCATGAATCGTCACATGAATAAATATCATAGGTCCCGGTGGGAAGCTCACCGTGCTGCAATGCGGCCTAGCGGAGCGAACCATCCACCGCCTGCCCCTTCCAGTGCATCCGCGCGCTCTTCATCTTCTAGGACTGTGGGGACAGCTGTCACACCTGTTTTTCCACGCACAACTTCCACCACTGTAACCGCAACAGGCAGTTTGCTTGGTAGGTCGGCAGTTGGTTTGGAAGGGGAAACAAGTGAGTGTGTACAGCTCTCTCAGACATCGATAGCACCAACGTTGGATGAAGGCAACATCATGTCTCCGCCTGCACTTTCCTCACAAACCTGCATTTTTCCAGGGACACCCTACTCAATACCGTCTACACACAGCAGCCAGATCTCTGTCCCTCAGATGTGGTCAAATAAAAGGCCACTTCCTGCGACCCATGACAAAGCTAAAGAGGTTGACTCTATCCCTCTGTAAGCTGTTGGCTACCGAAATGCTGCCTTTCCGCCTAGTGGACACACAGGATTTTAGAGACCTTATGTCTGTCGCTGTGCCCCAGTACTAGATGCCTAGTCGCCACTACTTCTCTAAGAAAGGTGTGCCCGCGCTACACCAGCATGTCGCACACAACATCACCGCTTCCTTGAGAAACTCTGTGTGTGAACGGGTGCATTTCACCACCGATACTTGGACCAGTAAGCATGGACAGGGCCGTTACATGTCGCTGACTGGGCACTGGGTAACTATGGTGATAGATGGTGAAGGATCTGCTGCACAAGTCTTGCCGTCCCCACGACTTGTGTGTCAATCCTCTGTCTGTCCAAGTTCCGCCACTGCTTCTGCATCCTCCACCTCATCTGGGTCCTCCACCTCCGCCCCAAGCCTGCCTGGTCAGGCCACCAGCGTTCTCACTGCGCAGAAGGAATCACGCACCCCTCATTACTATGCTGGCAGCAGAGCGCAACGGCATCAGGCGGTCTTTAGCTTGACATGTCTTGGGAATAAGAGTCACACAGCTGAGGAGTTGTGGTCAGCTCTGCGGTCCGAGTTTAATAAATGGTTGTCTCCACTCAACCTGCAGCCTGGTAAGGCCGTGTGCGACAATGCTGCAAACCTGGGTGCGGCCCTTCGCCTGGGCAAGGTGACACACGTACCTTGTATGGCTCACGTGTTGAACCTTGTCGTCCAGCAATTTTTAACACACTATCCCGGCCTAGATGGCCTTCTGAACAGGGCACGAAAACTGTCTGCTCACTTCCGCCGTTCAAGCGCCGCAGCAGAGCGACTTGCATCGCTCCAGAAGTCTTTCGGCCTGCCGGTTCATCGCCTGAAATGCGATGTGGCGACACGCTGGAATTCAACTCTCCACATGTTACAGCGACTGTGGCAGCACCGCAGAGCCCTGGTGCAATACGTCATGACGTATAGCCTGGGCCAACGAGATGCAGAGGTGGGGCAGATCACCCTGATGGAGTGGTCTCAGATCAAGGACCTATGCACCCTTCTGCACAGTTTCGACATGGCGACGAATATGTTTAGCTCTGACAATGCCATTATCAGCATGACGATTCCAGTCATTTACATGCTGGAGCACACGCTAAACACTATTCGGAGTCAGGGGGTGGGACAACATGAAGGGGAGGAACTACAGGAGGATTCATATGCGCAAGGGACAACAACATCACCAAGGTCCAGACGTTCATCATCACCAACGCAGCAGGCATGGGACCATGGGGGACAGGGATCGACAAGGGCGCATAGTAGCAGGCGAAATGTTGAGCAAGGTGCAGGAGAACATGAAGAAATGGAGGACGAACTGTCCATGGATATGGAAGACTCAGCGGATGAGGGAGACCTTGGTCAAATTTCAGTTGAAAGAGGTTGGGGGGAGATGTCAGAGGAAGAAAGAACGGGTAGCACCTCTATGCCACAAACACAGCGTGGACTTGGTCCGCATGGCTGCGCAAGACACATGAGTGCCTTTTTGTTGCACTAGCTCCAACATGACAGTCGTATTGTCAAAATTAGAAGTGATGATGACTACTGGATTGCCACACTATTAGATCCCCGGTACAAGTCCAAATTTTGTGACATAATTCCAGCCATAGAAAGGGACGCACGTATGCAGGAGTATCAGCAGAAGCTGTTACTCGATCTTAGCTCGGCTTTTCCACCAAACAACCGTGCAGGTGCAGGGAGGGAATCTCCCAGTTGTAACTTGACAAACATGGGACGGTCTCGTCATCTTCAACAGTCTACCCGTACCAGTAGGACCGTATCTGGTGCTGGTAAAAGCAATTTTATGGAATCTTTTCATAATTTTTTTAGACCCTCTTTTGCAAGGCCACCAGAGACAACAAGTCTGACACATAGTCAACGGCTGGAGAGGATGATACAGGAGTATCTCCAAATGAACATCGATGCCATGACTTTGCAAATGGAGCCTTGCTCCTTTTGGGCTTCAAATCTAGAAAAATGGCCAGAGCTCTCCAGTTACGCCTTGGAGATTTTGTCGTGTCCAGCTGCCAGCGTTGTCTCTGAACGTGTCTTCAGTGCTGCTGGGTGTGTGCTGACAGATAAGCGCACGCGTCTGTCCAGTGACAATGTGGACAGACTGACGTTCATCAAAATGAACAAGTCATGGATCCACAAGGAATTTACTACCCCTGTGTCATCCTGGGGAGAGTAAATGCTTGTGGATTTGGAATGTGCTTGATGCAAATCAAAACATCCTGTTTGCAACTAGGGCACAAGTGCTGCCACTGATTGGGTGTCTGTGTGGCCCAATTTTTGGAAAAAAGGGAGACTCCGCTTGGAGTAACCCTTACTTGCTGTGTTTTTAAAAGAAGCCAAGATGAACAGAGCTGGGATCAGGAAAGACTTTGCTACCTACCCCGGTGTTATCCTGGGGACGGATAAGAATGGCGTATTTTTGAATGTGCTTGATGCAAATGTAGCTGTGAAGTGTACAACTGGGGCACAACTGCTGCCACTGAAGGGGTGGGTGTCTGTGTGGCCCAATTTTTGGAAAAAAGGGAGACTCCGCTTGGAGTCACCTTGCGGTGTTTTAGATGACTTTAGAAGGGCGTGCCATGCCTATATCTGTGTGTCCTCCTCTTTTTCCTTGTCCAGCTGTTTTGTTTTCGCATGAGTATATG
The DNA here is from genome assembly GCF_048569485.1 of Anomaloglossus baeobatrachus. Taxonomy (NCBI): domain Eukaryota; kingdom Metazoa; phylum Chordata; class Amphibia; order Anura; family Aromobatidae; genus Anomaloglossus; species Anomaloglossus baeobatrachus. The sequence continues at coordinate 477,022,049 of NC_134356.1, forward strand.
TCCTTGTCACTTTCCCATGTGTTGTGAGTTGTTTGTCACCTTTTGGACACCTTTGAGGGTGTTTTCTAGGTGTTTTTCTGTGTTTGTGATTGCCTGCCATTGTTTCCTATGCAGTTCGAGTTCGGTTCGTCGAACGTTCGACGAGCCGAACTCGAACGGGACCTCCGTTCGGCGAACCGGCCTCGAGCCGAACCGGGACCGGTTCGCTCATCTCTACTGCTGACACTTATTTGGGTAATGTCCTCCAATTGTGTCCTAATGTCCCCTATCCTGGTATATACATTGTATGTTCTCCTGTCTCCCATCCCGGTACATACGATCCTCATCCTGATATACTATATCTGTCCCCCATCATGGGCCCATTCTGGTATATGTCCCCCATTCTAGGCCCACCCTGTTATATATGTCCCTCATCATGGGCCCCTCCTGGTATATGTTTTCTATCATGAGGCCATCCTGGTATATATGTCCCATCATGGGGGTCATCCTGGTATTTATGCATAAATATGCAAAACGTATTCTACTCATCTTCCCTCTCCCCTGGTGAGCGGCGTCCTCTTTTGATGCCAGCAACTGACTTCGGCTTGTCAGCGGGGCAGCGCATGACATCACTTCTATGCACCCCTAGTCACACACCAACATCAGCTACCTCCTAATCCAAAATTAATATCCACTGCTCCCCATGCTTGGGACTGTGGATGTGGGGAGCAATTATTCATTTCCTTTAATAGTGGACACACAATCGCCCCTGACACTGCAGGAAGCCATCGGCTGAGGCAACACGTGTTCTCGTTATTAAAGAAAATTAATATAGTATTTCCCATGCCATATTCCTGCCCACCTCTAGCCACCAACTTCAGTGCAGAGAGGTTGGCGGAATTATAGGCATGGGAAACCTTGAATATTCCTCCTGTTTAATAGCTGGCACATGTGTTGTGTGTGCCCCAACTCCTGCTGCAGCCTGCTTGTGCTTTATTTGACCCCGCTCCAAAAATCTATATATATATATATATATATATATAATTGCCTTATTCTGTCTGTCTGTCTTGCTCCAAAATTGTGTCCTTACGGTGAAACAAAGCTGATTGGCCGCTGGGCTCGCCATGGCCCCGTCCCCCCGCACGGATTGGCCGCTCGCCTCCGCCCCCCCACGGATTGGTCGCTCGCCTCGGCCTGGCCCCGCCCTCCGCATGGATTGGCTACTCGCCCCGGCCCTCCGCACGCATCGCCAGACATAACCTTGCGCTGCTGGGATCTTGACGGAGCCCGTGAACGCTGGTAACCATTATACACATCGGGTAACTAAGGTCATAGTTACCAGCGTACACCGGCTCCCGGTACACATGTGCAGGGAGCCGGCATTATACTCCTCTCCCCCCAGGACTACTCCTCCTATTATAGTCCTCCTATTATACTCCTCTCTGAGTATAATAGGAGAACTATTATAGCATGGGGGATGGAGCACGATGGGGTGCGCAGCATGGGGGATGTAGCACGATGGGGGGTGCGCAGCATGGAGGATGGAGCACGATGGGGAGTGCGCAGCATGGAGGATGGAGCACGATGGGGGGTGCACAGCATGGGGGATGGAGCACGATGGGAGGTGCACACCTCCCCCCAACACACACACACACACACACACACACAGGGAACCACAAACACCGCCATACACAGACACCCACACACACAGACAACGCCGCACACACACAACACCCAACATACAAACACCGCGGCATACATAAATATACGCACATACCGCACAACACACACATTGCACAAAACATACCTTCCCCCAAAACACACCACACCCACACGCTACAGACACACAGCGCTCCACAAACAACGCAACACACATACAACACCGCTCTCAACCCCCCGCCACACCCAGAACATGTACAGCGCCCTACACAAACACTTGGTAACTACACACAACATATTATATATATATATATATATATATATATATATATATATACACACATACACATACATATATATAACAAAAATCATACATGAACTACACAATACGTAAATTCTAGAATACCCGATGCGTAGAATCGGGCCACCTTCTAGTATATTATAATTTAATTAACTAATGAATTGGGGGGGGGGTTTGTCTTACCGACAACCCCTTTAATCTGCTGCATATTACTTGAAAGCACTTATTAGACTAATGCACAAAATGCCAGTCTTCATGAGTTGGGCTCTTCAGATGAGTCCCTACCTTCCCACACACACACAACACTGACCAGAAAAAGAAAAAAAAAAAAATTATAAAAAATTGCAGCATGCACCAGTCTCTAATATATTTCAGATAAGACTTGCCTATTCAAGTCTATGGGAGCACAAAAACAAATTTAATAAAAAAAAAAAAAAAAAAAATAGATACATTTACATCATCCAGCTTTTATCTGCATAAAGATCCCTAAACCGGGTGTTTTGATTGTCACAGACTGCATGGCTATATGTGAAAAACACATTACAACTACAGCTGAATACATGGCAGCAAAAACTGAATTGTCTCAGGAAGCTGATGTGAGCCATGGTCATAGCCTATGTATTATTCCTGATTGCTAAACTAGGTCGTGTGTCTTGATCTAAAATGATGAAGACTACCTCCTGCACCGAGGCTACGTCTCTAAGTCCACGTGCACACGTTGCGGATTTTTTTGCGTTTACACAGCATTTTAAGCGGCAGCGTCGCATTGTCAAAATGCATGCGTTCTGCTTCCCCTGCAAAGTCTACGAGAATCATGCAAAATCTGTGCACACGTTGCTTTTTTGAACGCAGCGGTTTGAAAGTAAAAAATTTGACAAAATCTCTACATTTAAAAATGCAGCATGTCACTGCTTTTGAGTGTTTTGGCAGCGTTCTACACCCATTGAAATCAATGAGTTGTTTCAAACGCTACCAAAATGCTAAGCAGTGCCTTTGCACTGCATTTTTGTTGCGATCCGCATGACAAACGCAGGTCTTTCAGTCTCTCTCTCTCTGTTGATCTCTCCCTCCCATCTCCTCTCTCATACTCACCGATCCCCGATAACCGGCTTTGCACGGCATTCACACTGCTCCGGCGGCTTCTCTTTTGAAAATGCTGGCCGCTCATTATTCCATCTCGTATTCCCTGCTTCCCCCACCCACCGGCGCCTATGATTGGTTGCACAGTATTTAGAAAACACCGGCACACAGATTGAGGAAAAAAAAAGGAATATCCAGTCAAGGTCACTTTTTAATATGCTGGTGTTTAATTCCTGAAAAATTCCATAACAGTCAATGTGTGGCAATCGAAAGCAATTTAGGGTCCGACGTTTCGGCTCATATAGGAGCCTTCACCAGGGACATGAAATGCCGTATTGTGTAGAGGAGTCCTGCACACACAGTGTTGAGTAAAAAGATGAAACAATGTAAGTTATAGGAGAAGCACAGGGCTACTATTGAAATCCGTGGTTCTGGGTAGAGTCAGGATAGAGGAATGACCGGACAGTATTACGGCCGTATGATGTGACATGTGGGGGCTCACATGTGGAGGATGCAATAGGGGCTGAACTCAGTATGAGATAATGCGATATATTGTGGAAAATAGTCACATCAAACAGAGGGGAGCCTGAGGATTATATTCCATGACCAGGTAATAGGGGTAGATGCCCCATGAGTCTTCCTCACTCTGACTACATGCTGCAATAGGCATTCCAGATTCTCCCCTGGTCCCTGCACCACCATTGATTAGCCCTCTGCTAGACTCATGGGTCATCTACCCCTATTACCTGGTCATGGAATATAATCCTCAGGCTACTCTGTTTGATGTGACTTCTTTCCACAATATATCGCATTATCTCATACTGAGTTCAGCCCCTATTGCATCCTCCACATGTGAACCACCACATGTCACATCATACGGCCGTAATACTGTCCGGTCATTCCTCTATCCTGACTCTACCCAGAACCACGGATTTCAATAGTAGCCCTGTGCTTCTCCTATAACTTACATTGTTTCATCTTTTTACTCAACACTACACAATACGGCATTTCATGTCCGTGGTGAAGGCTCCTATATGAGCCGAAACGTCGGACCCCAAATTGCTTTCGATTGCCACACATTGACTGTTATGGAATTTTTCAGGAATTAAACACCAGCATATTAAAAAGTGACCTTGACTGGATATTCCTTTTTTTCCCCCCTCAATCTGTGTGCCGGGGTTTTCTAAATACTGGACAACTTTTTTCTCCCGAGCACCAGTCCCAACAGCAGTAGAGCGCAGCTTATCTCTCTTCAGTATGATTGGTTGCAGTCAGACACGCCACCACGCTGAGTGACAGCTGTCTCACTGCAACCAGTCACAGCAGCCGGTGGGCGTGTCTATATCGTGCAGTAAAATAAAATTTTAAAAAACCGTGCAGTCCCCACCCAAATGATACCCAGCCAAGATAAAGCCACACAGCTATGGGCTGGTATTCTCAGGATGGGGAGCGCCACGTTATGGGGAGCCCCCCATCCTAAAAATATCAGCCAGCAGCTGCCCAGAATAGCGGCATCCATTAGATGCGACAGTTCCGGGACTTTACCCGGCTCTTCCCATTGCCCTGGTGCAGTGGCAATCAGGGTAATAAGGCATTCATGGCAGTCCATAGCTGCCACTAAGTCCTAGCTTAGTAATGGAAGGCGTCACTGAGACGCCACCCCATCACTAAACTGTAGAGAAAGTAAATAAACACCGAAAAATCCTTTATTTGAAATAAAAGACAAAAATACACCCTTTTTCACCACTTTATTAAACCCTCAAAAAACACCTCCAGGTCTGACGTAATCCACACAAGATCCCATGATGCTTTCAGCTCTGCTACGGAAGCTGACAGCGAGCGGCCATAGAGAAGTTCATTCTCATCGCCTGGTTCTGTCTGTGTGTGCGGTCAGCGGGCATGTAGCAGAGCTGAATTACCGGGGGATCGCACTGAGAAAAATGCATCCAAAACGCATGTAAAATGCATGCAAAATGCATCCAAAATACATGCGTTTTGGATGCATTCTTTTTGTCAAAACGCAGTGTCAAGTCTGCCAGAGGGAGCGCTTTTTTCTGCACGTGCGTGGCATTATTGTAGAGGGGAGAGTGCACTTCATTTATGGGGTGCGTGTCTCCAGAAACACAAGCTGGGCACTTGGCTGGCATATCTGCAATTCTCCAGAAAAAAAAAAAATGTTATAATGGATGTTACTAAATAGTCACTGCAGCCATAGATTAATTCATTGAGAGGTGCAATTTGTACAGTGGGGTCACTTATGGGGGGGGGGGGTTCTGCCGTTTTGGCATCTTAAGGGGATCTGCAAATGCCACGTGGCATTCACAATCTATTCCAAACAAATTTACGCTCCAAAAATCAAATAGTGCTCATTCCTTTCCGAGCCCTGCCGTGTCCACAAACTGCAGTTTTTTACCACATATAAAAGCTATCGCGTTCAGGGGAAATTGCCTAAGAAATTATAGGATCCATTCTCCTATTATCCATTGTGAAAATTAGAAATTTGAGGCTAAAACACCATTTTAGTGAAAATAAAAAAAAAAAAAAATAAATGTAAATTTCGTTTTCACATCCAATTTTAATAAGTTCAGTTAAAAGGGAACCTGTCAGGTCCATGTGCATTGTGACCTACAAGCAGTGTGATGTGTGGCCTAGTAACCACTTCCTACCCATCCCTGTGTTGTAATAGTGTGTAATATGAATGTATAAAAACATGTTTTATTACTTACATGTTCCCTAGGTAAATGAATAGGGGCTCTAGCCTCCTGGGCGTCGCATCGCCCTGTGAGCGTTTGCATGCTTTACATTTACATGCACAACGTCACAGTCAGCTCCTTGAGATCCGCTGCGGTCCGTGGTGCTGATCTACGGTCTCCAGCTCTGCCGATATCCCGCTGCCGCTTCTGTGCCGTGCATATTCGATCAGCATAAATAACAATGAGCGGGGGTCAGAAGCAAGCGACAGCAGCGGCAGAGACAGCAGGGCTAGAGAAGGGGAGTATAGAAATTAATTTTATTTCACAGACACGTTTTCTCCGGTACGTCTCACACTGATGCTAGAAGGAGCTCACCCGTGCGGTCCGTGTGACACCTGTGCTGCCAGAGAAAAAAAAAAGATATGTCAACGTGTGGAGCACACAGACACAAGTATGCTCCATACGGTCACACATCAAAACATGTACGTGTGCACAAACCCATTGAATTTAATGGGTTTATGTGTGCCCTTGTCTCCGGTAGGAGTGAAAACGGATGTCACAGGTACCGAAGACACGGATGTGTGAAGGAGGACTAAAGATCGGCTGAAACGAACTTACACGGATCAGCTCTTCTCTACCAATATCACTCATTACCGTTTTTAATAAGAAAACCTGACAGGTGACACATGGCTACATCAATACCTGCCAATATCAAGCCATGCTTCGTGTGTTACTCATTCTATGAAGTAAAACTACAAATATGGCATTTAATACGTGACATAAGGTCCATCAGCAAATTTAGTGGTTTAATTTGCGGAGGTTGGCACCCAAATAGGCAAATGATAATGGTGTCAATCACCTCAAGGTCACTTTACCCTTTCACAATAAGTACTGCTAACATAAAAACACTTATAAAATTATTTACTTTATTTCACCGATTAAAAACACAAAACTCCACACAAGTCAAGAATTGATTTTAAGATAACCAATCCTACTGCCCAGGTAATAAGAGGAAATTAGTAAATACGCCCTGCAATGTATCCTCCCTCCTATGCACTACCTGACAGCGGAGGTCAGCACCGTAAAATTCCATACGGTTCCCCCACTCACCATTAACTGATGATCTGTTGATATACTGATCATCACTTTATCTGGCTTTATCTCTGATCCACTTGCACCTGTTAGCAGTACTTGTCTGCTGATCAGATCAGCAGACAAGTAGGGGTGATGACCGCGGGTTCGCCAGGAGTAACTGTATGGAGGCGGTCGTGACAGAGTTAATTCATTTTGGAATAACAAGTTCCACAATTGGATGTGATAAAAAAAAAAAAAAAATTCCTGTGCTGAGATAATCTTATATATGTGCCCCTGCTGTGTACTGTGTAATGGCCGTGTCTGACTGTACAGGGACATGGTCTGATCATACCACATCTCCTGGGCCGCGGAGGAAACAAAAGTATAATAGACATTACAGCATGGGATGGCAATTATTTCTTTAACCCCTTCACGACCACGGGCCGTAAAATTACGTCCTATTTTAACGTGACTTAACCACCAGGGACGTAATTTTACGGCCTAAACTTCATTTGATTGCCGTGACCATAGCAACGGCTTTCAAATGATGTCCCCTGCTGTTTCTTACAGCAGGGGACCTTTGCTTGACCCCAGGGGGGGCGGCATCGCCACCCCCTATCGACGATCGATGTGATTGGCTGTTCAAATCTGAACCGCCAACCACATCGATCGCACTAATTTCGGCAAAAATAATGCCCGAATTAGTGCGATCCTGTGAGATCCAGCTATGAGATGCCGCAGCTGCTGCAGCAGATCATAGGTGGACCTCAAACATGTCGCCCCCAGCCCCTGCAGCACTGATTGGAGCGATCGTGCTATGACGCGCAATCGCTCCAATCAGTGTGCAGTGGGGCGGTCTGATCTGCCGGTGGCCACCTCCCCAGGCCTGTGCTGGCCTGCGAGCCCTCCCCCAACATGTCTGCAGCGTGCAGTGGCTGGTACTTGTGGTACCACGCCACCGCTGCTGCTGCCGCCGCCGTAGCTGAGGTCACTGCTGCTGCTGCACGTGAGTACTGTGCTCACTTTGCAGCCAGCCCGTGCGCGCTCCCGTGGTGCCCCTGCGCGCTGCCGTGATAGCCCCTGCCGTGCCCCCCCAGCGATCTGCTACCCCCAACCCCCCCCCCCCCCCGACATCCCGATCTGCTCCCCCCGCGATCTGACTGCCTCCCCCATTATCTGTTCTGCAGCTCCCTCTCCGGTCTCCCCCTCTGCTCTACCCCCTCCCCCTCTGCTCCCCCCCCCTCTGCTCTCAACCCCCCCTCTGCTCTCACCCCCCCCTCTCCCCCTCTGCTCTCCCCCGACGTCCTCTTACCTGTCTTCACCGGCCTGATCACATCTGCGTCCATCGCTGGGTCCTTCCTGGGCATTCTGCTGATCTGCCTGCTGCTCCTGTAAAGCTGTCCATCTCTCTGCCATCTGTTCCTCTGCAGCTCTTCTGGTCAGTGATCCTCCTGCTAGTCCTCTGGGTACTGTGAGTATAACTTTTTTTTTTTTCCGTATCCCGTCCATTTTTACACCTCATCCGTCCGTGCGTCCCGCCAAGCGCTGATCAGGGATGCAGATAACGGATCGGCATCCCTGCTCAATTTTTGGCGTGACTTTTTTCCGTATCCCCGACGCTTTTTGTATCGCATCCGTCCGTGCGTCCCGCCAAGTGCTGATCAGGGATGCACATAACGGATCAGCATCCATGGTCAATTTTTGGCGTGACTTTTTTCCGTATTCACGACGCTTTTTGTATCACATCCGTCCGTGCGTCCCGCCGAGCGCTGATTAGGGATGCAGATAACTGATCGGCATCCCTGCTCAATTTTTGGCGTGACTTTTTTCCGTATTTGCGACGCTTTTTGTATCGCATCCGTCCGTGCATCCCACCAAGCGCTGATCAGGGATGCACATAACGTATCTGCATCCATGGTCAATTTTTGGCGTGACTTTTTATTTTACGTATCCCCGACGCTTTTTTTTATCGCATCCGACCGTGCGTCCTGCAGCGGCCGATCAGTGCACTGCGTCTGTGCGTTTGAAAAGTCAAATGGCGCTCCTTCTCTTCTGAGCCCCGCCATGCGCTCAAACAATTACTTTCCACCACATATGAGGTATCTGCGTACTCAGGAGAAAATGCACAATACATTTTATGGTGCATTTTTTCCTGTTACCCTTGTGAAAAAAAAGCTACCTAGTTGAAGCAACCGTTTTGTGGTAAAAAAAATTTTTTCTTTTCACGGCTCAACGCTATAAACTTCTGTGAAGCCCCCAGGTGTTCAAAGTGCTCACCAAACATCTAGAAAAATTATTTGAGGGCTCTAGTTTCCAAAATGGTGTCACTTGTGGGGGAGCTCCACTGTTTAGGCACCATAGGGGGTCTCCATATGTGACATGGCGTCCGCTAATGATTCCAACCAATTTTGCTGTCAAATGGCGCTCCTTCTCTTCTGAACCCCTCCATGCGCCCAAACAATTACTTTCCACCACATATGAGGTATCTGCGTACTCAGGAGAAAATGCACAATACATTTTATGGTGCATTTTTTCCTGTTACCCTTGTGAAAAAAAAGCTACCTAGTTGAAGCAACCGTTTTGTGGTAAAAAAAATTTTTTCTTTTCACGGCTCAACGCTATAAACTTCTGTGAAGCCCCCAGGTGTTCAAAGTGCTCACCAAACATCTAGAAAAATTATTTGAGGGCTCTAGTTTCCAAAATGGGGTGACTTGTGGGGGAGCTCCATTGTTTAGGCACCTCAGGGGGTCTTCATACCCCACATGGCGTCCGCTAATGAGTGCAGCTAATTTTGCGTTCAAAAATTCAAATGGCGCTCCTTCCCTTCCGAGCGCCCAAACAATTGATTTTTACCACATATGGGGTATCAGCGTACTCAGGAGAACATGCACAATAAATTGTATGGTGTACTTTCTCTTTTCTCCCTTGTAAAAATGAAAATTTTATGGCTAAAGTAACATTTTTGTGTTAAAAAGTAAAATTTTCATTTTTTCCTTCCACATTGCTTTGGTTCCTGTGAAGCACCTAAAGGGTTAATAAACTTATTGGATGTGGTTTTGAGCAGTGTGAGGGGTGCAGTTTTTAGAATGGGGTCACTTTTGGGTATTTTCTGTCACCTCGGCCTCTCAAAGTCACCTCAAATGTAATGTGGTCCCTAAAAAAAATTATTTTGTAAATTTTGTTGGAAAAATGAGAATTTGCTGATGACCTTTGACCCCTTCTAACTTCCTAACGGAAAAAAAATTTGTTTCGAAAATTGCGCTGATGTAAAGTAGACAAGTGGGAAATGTTATTTAGTAACTATTTTGTGTGACATATCTCTCAGATTTATGGGCATAAATTTTCAAAGTTTGAAAATTGCGAAATTTTCAAAATTTTCGCCAAATTTCCTAAATTTTCACAAATAAACGCAAAAAATATCGGCCTAAATTTACCACTGACATGAAGTACAATATGTCACGAAAAAACAATCTCAGAATCGCCAGGATCCGTTGAAGCGTTCCAGAGTTATAACCTGTCAAAGTGACACTGGTCAGAATTGCAAAAAATGGCCCGGTCATTAGGGTGTTTTAGTGGCCGGGGGTGAAGGGGTTAAAGGGAAAAGAATTTTTTTAAAACAGGCAGGGAAATATTTTACATCACAAAAAGAATCATCTATAATCCTGTGCTGTAAAGTCTGCATTCACATTTTACTTTCTCCCCAACCCAGGAAATATGGTATGATCAGACTATGCCCCTGTACGGTCAGACACGGCCATTACACAGCACATAGCAGGGACAAAAAAAAAAAATAATAATAATAATATATCTATATACACATATATATATATATATCTATACACATATCTATACATAGACATACACAATGGTGTTCATAAGTCCTGCATAGGCATAAAGAAAACAACATATTTCATACTTCTGCATCTCTACAGTGAAACTGGTGGAACATGTGTTTTTGAAATCCCTCATTGTGTGCCATACTGATTTTTGAATGTCCCAAGTGTATAGATTGTTATGATATGTGCATTTTCAATATTTCTTTTTACAGCATAACCATACCTACACCAGTACAGTGTGTAGAATGGTGAACAGGTTTCTAAGTTCATTAACGTCCAATGCAAGTTCACACAGACTTAAATTTTACTTTTGAAGATTATTTTTTATGTAATTCAGAGTCCTGAAAAGGGCCTTTTGAGTGCATCTTTAGCTTCTAATACTTTATTGGCCAGCCTTTGCTCTTAAGCACCAACTTGCATCTCTGTGGCATTGAGTGAACAATCTTCTGCAGATGGTCACGAGTGATGATGTGGTTCCAGGCCTGTATCGGAGCCTCAATCAACTCTCTTTTGGTTCTTGGCTGTTTTTTAGATATCTCTATTGATACCTTGTGCCACAAATTTTCAGTTGGGTTGAGGTCCGGGGACTGGGCAATAGTAGCCACCTTGTTCATTTTTTTCCATTCCGTTACAGTCTTAGCTCTGTGACAAGGAGCGTTATCATCCTGGAAGATATAATCCCCTGAAAACAGGTGTGAGGAGAAGGCAGCATTTTCTTATTAAGGATGTCTATGTATTTTTTTGCATTAACCATACCCTCCACAATATGAAGCCTTCCAACACCATTGGCTAACATACAGCCCCAGACCATTACTTTCATCGGATGTTTCACAGAGAAGCTCAAACACTCTGGCTTGTACTCTTCATGTGGAAACCTTCTCACATAAGACTTGCCATCATTTCCTAAAATGCAAAAAGTGCTTTCATCACTAAATAGCACTTTTTCCCACTCCTCCATTTTGAATATTTCAATGCCCACCGTTTTCGCCTTTGTATGGCTGTCATCAATGGCTTCTTTCGGGCCTTGCACCCTCTCAATCCTGCTTCCAAACATCTCTGCCTAACAGTTGATGTTGCTACCTCAATATTGCACTTTTCTTGCCATTCTCGCAGAAGCTGAGGGGAGGTGAGCTTTCCATTGGCAAGGGATGTTCTTATCAGTACTCTATCCTCCCTTTTAGTTGACTTTCTGGGCCGACCAGATCTGGACCTGTCCTGGGTAATTCCAAGCTGCTTATGTTTCTGCAAAATTCTTACAACTGTACTCTGATTACAGCCGACCTTCCTTGCGATCTGGGGGCCAGTATAACCCTCTTCATGTAGCACCACAACTCGCACACGATCCTCCGCTGACAAAAATCTGAAGGCTCCCATCATAAAGCTCTACAGTATGATTCACTAGATAGACCTACAGATAAAACAAAAACTAAGCAGCAGATGTGATGCAATGGAATGGAATGTGATTGGCTGCCATATCCAGGTTATGATTGGTCACAAGAACCTCATCTGTGATTGGCTAATTTTGGATCGGAAGCTGTACAATATTTAGTTGTGCTTTCAATTCCCATATTGTTGCTATAATTTCATGCAAAACTGCTTCAAAAGCTAAAAATATTATAGAGAGAGAATGCAAAATTGTTTCCTGAACAAAACCATATATAATATGTCATATTAGCATCGAAGATATTCGACAGAAAACGTTTAAACCTGAAAAAATCAATTTATCCTATGCAGGACATATGAACACCACACATACATACATACATTCCTGAGCTGAGAATCTTTTTAAATGCATCCAATTGAGGAAATTGCTCTTATTCTTTCAAGATCTATTAAATGAATATTAGCTTTAAAATTATAAAATTAAACTTTGTGGGAAAACTCTTTTTAACCTTCTGCAAGCAGCATAAATGCCTGCACGTTTACTTGTAATTATTTCTATCAAACAGTAAATCTCTCTTTTTACCCTCCTTTATTTTTACTAATAATAAAAAAATATAGAAAAGTTGAATTGAGCTGCACAACAGTGATAACAGTACAGCTGGTGCTGCTCAAGAACAAGTATATTCCGAACACGATGATCCAGTATTGTGTACTATACACACTGAGCAGCTGTACACAAGCCTAAGGCCCCATACACAGACTAATGGCGACTGACCACTCCGATAAAGACGGGTTTGGCTGTTAATACTGTGTATCGGGGAGGTGGCCAACTGATGATTGGAGAGATGTCCATCACACTTGTCCAAATCTGCCCTGCCGAATGCCTTGTTCTCACTGAGATAAGCCGCCATCATCAGTACCTGACTTCACAAATTCTCTTTCGGCCGACAAGCATAAAATTCCCACAGACGCGCCATCATGTGGGGGAAAACCTTCTGAAATGAAAGGAGGCTTTTGTAGTCACTGAATAGGGCCCAGCACAATGTTAATGCACATGGTTCTGGAATAAGAGAACCAATAAGAAGTCATGGTCTTGTGTCAACATTACATCCATCAACCCAAATTTAGTTCCAGATTTCAGCTCTGAGTCGCTATCAATATGTTCTTCCATCAAATTGGATATTGGGCATTGACAGACACCAGCGGTCCAGGCTCTGAGACAACCAAGGAGTCTTATGCTTCGCGTAACTAAGATGTGCTACACAAGAAGCACTCGAAGAGGAACCGCGATCTTTCAGAAATCAATAGTACACATTAAAATAAGAAACTGTAATACATCAGAAATCTGCTTTTTCTCCTCCTGGACGGATCATTCACTCTGATCTCATCAGTATAATCTGGAGTCAGTGAAGACAGATGTCCCCATTACTGAGATAGGTTCTATAAAGGGGGAGGAGCTAGAGACTGACATTGTGCTCCAAGTCTAATGAAATAAGGTGACACTTCTCCATAACAAAAGGAGAAAGAAGATTATTCTGATAAGATATATTACAAAGTATCTCATTTTTATGTGTACTATTGATTAATGGGAACAAAAGAATCAGCAGTGCAAAATCAGACAGGTGGGATGATGTTTTGGGGAGAGTCGGGAGGCCTCCATATACTGTGCACTCGGCCAATGCTAGTCTAATGTGTATGGGGACATAAAACCGCTGCCGACAGCACCTAGCAGGGGGATATTTACCTGCGAAACTAAAGCCTGTTAATGCAGAGTCAGGAGGCCCCATACACACTGGATGGTTGGCAGATTCTGGATTAGAGGACTTCTCCATTGTGTATGGCCTTCAGTAATCCATATAGCCCCAACCATCTGCTGCTGGGTGCTTTACAAGATAGCCATAGGCAGGAGAGATCTGCAGCCCAATGGTTGATCAAACTAACTTTACTAAAATCTGCTGACAAACCGCAGTCTGTGTTGGTCACACACAGACTACAGCTGAAGAGGACACTAAAACAGGCTGTATCTGTCCAGGAGCCGCAGATAAAGAGCTCACATAGCTATAGTATCCATGTCAGAACATGCACAGTGCTGGCCAAAAGTATTGGCACCCCTGCAATTCTGTCAGATAATACTCAGTTTCTTCTTGAAAATGATTGCAATCACAAATTCTTTGGTATTATTATCTTCATTTATTTTGCTTGCAATGAAAAAACACAAAAGAGAATGAAACAAAAATCAAATCATTGGCCCATTTTTGGAGTTGTGTGTGAAATGATCAGACAAAAGTATTGGCACCCTAAAGACCGCTTTACACGCTGCGATATCGATACCCGCCCCCATCTGTTGTGCGACACGGGCAAATCGCTGCCCGTGCCGCACAACATCGCCCAGATCAGTCACACTACTTACCTGTCCGGCGACGTCTCTGTGACCGGCGAACCGCCTCCTTTCTAAGGGGGCGGTTCGTTCAGCGTCACAGCTGCGTCACTGAACCGCCGCCCAATAGAAGCGGAGGGGCAGAGATGAGCGGGACGTAACATCCCGCCCACCTCCTTCCTACCGCATAGCAGCCGGGAGGCAGGTAAGGAGAGGTTCCTCGTTCCTGCGGTGTCACACGGAGCGATGTGTGCTGCCGCAGGAACGAGGAACAACCTCGTTACTGCTGCAGTAACGATTTTTGAGAATGGACCCCCATGTCACCGATGAGCGATTTTGCTCGTTTTTTGCGACGATGCAAAATTGCTCATAGGTGTCACACGCAACGGCATCGCTAATGCGGCCGGATGTGCGTCACCAATTCCGTGACCCCAACGAGTTCGCATTAGCGATGTCGTAGCGTGTAAAGCCCCCTTTAGCCTAATACTTGGTTGCACAACCTTTAGCCAAAGTAACTGCGCACAACCGCTTCCAGTAACCATCAATGAGTTTCTTACAAAACTCTCCTGGAATTTTAGACCATTCTTCTTTGGCAAACTGCTCCAGGTTCCTGAGATTTGAAGGCTGCCTTCTCCAAACTGCCATTTTGAGATCTCTCCACAGGTATTCTATGGGATTCAGGTCTGGATTCATTGCTGGCCACTTTAGTAGTCTCCAGTGCTTTCTATCAAACCATTTTCTAGTGCTTTTTGAAGTGTGTTTTGGGTCATTGTCCTGCCGGAAGACCCATGACCTCTGAGGAAGACCCAGCTTTCTCACACTGGGTCCTACATTATGCTGCAAAATTTGTTGGTAGTCTTCAGACTTCATAATGCCATGCACATGGTCAAGCAGTCCAGTGCCAGAGGCAGCAAAGCAAGCCCAAAACATCAGGGAACCTCCGCCATGTTTGACTGTAGGGACCGTGTTCTTTTCTTTGAATGCCTCTTGTTTTTTCCTTTAAACTCTATGTTGATGGCTTTTCCCAAAAAGCTCTACTTTTGTCTCATCTGACAAGAGAACATTCTTCCAAAACGTTTTAGGCTCTCAGGTAAGTTTTGGCAAACTCCAGCCTGGCTTTTTTTGTCTCGGGGTAAGAAGTGGGGTCTTCCTGGGTATCCTACCATACAGTCCCTTTTCATTCAGACGCCGACAGATAGTACGGGTTGACACTGTTGTGCCCTCGGACTGCAGGGCAGCTTGAACTTGTGTGGATGTTAGTCGAGGTTCTTTATCCACCATCCGCACAATCTTGCGTTGAAATCTCTCGTCAATTTTTCTTTTCCTTCCACATCTAGGGAGGTTAGCCACAGTGCCATGGGCATTAAACTTCTTGCTGACACTGCGCACCGTAGACACAGGAGCTTTCAGGTCTTTGGAGATGGACTTGTAGCCTTGAGATTGCTCATGCTTCCTCACAATTTGGATTCTCAAGTCCTCAAACAGTTCTTTGGTCTTCTTTCTTTTCTCCATGGTCAATGTGATACACACAAGGACACAGGTTGAGTCAACTTTAATCCATGTCAACTGGCTGCAAGTGTGATTTAGTTATTGCCAACACCTTTTAGGTGCCACAGGTAAGTTACAGGTGCTGTTAATTACACAAATTAGAGAAGCATCACATGATTTTTCAAACAGTGCCAATACTTTTGTCCACCCCCATTTTATGCTTGGTGTGGAATTATATCCAATTTGGCTTTATGACAATTTTTTTTTCTTTTTCATTGAAGACAAATTAAATAAAGATAATAATACCAAAGAATGTGATTGCAATCATTTTCAAGAAGAAACTGAGTATTCTATGACAGAATTGCAGGGGTGCCAATACTTTTGGCCAGCACTGTACATTGACAGCCAGTGATAGATATGTGGACTATATATGTGGGTGTAATATACAGATACCTGTATATATGTATATGGAAAGCCAGTGATGTATGTGTGTAATATACATGTGAATGAGTGTAATATATATTGATACCTGCATACATATACATAGACAGCTAGTGATGTATATGTGGGTGTAATATAGATATTTGAGTACATGTACACAGGCAGCCAGTGATGTGTGTCTGTGTGTAATATATAGACACCTGTCTCCATGTACACAGGCAGCCAGTCATATAACCAGGGAGGGAGTCGGAGCTCATTTTGGTGGAGTCGGAGTCTGTATAAAATTCACCGACTCCGACTCCTAAAATATATAATAAATTGGGTACAGTAGTGCAATGCAGAATGTGCTGAATATTTTTTCATAGGAATTTGGGAAAGTTATGAAATGTCCTATAAATGGCTGTTCTATTCCTGATCTAAGGCTACATTCACACAGCATTTTTGTTGCGTTTTTTGAGGATACGTTTTTCAGCTGCAAAAGCAGATCAGCTTTTTAAAAAACCGCATCACCTGAAAGGTTTTTGAGCTCATAAATAATGCTTGCAAAAGCAGATTAGAAAAAGGCCACACAAACTGACTGCTCATTCTTTGTGAGGATCCTCGCAACACGATGTGTCTGAATGTCATATCTTGAAACCCATCGCCTTTGCTGGGATGCCAGTCACTGCATTTCACTGAACTATTTTGCCATCAATGTTTGATATGTTTGTGACAAGAAAGAAATTGTTAGCAAGACACTGGCAGTAAAAGATAGTAAAGCTCATCACACCGGCCAGTTTCTCCAGGCCTTAGTGGAAAAAGTTCTGCAAGATTACGAACTCAAAAAAGAACAGGTTCTTGCCATTGTAACGGACAACGATTCAAACATAAGTACAATTAAACTGATGAATGAGAGTAATGAGCAACAGCTAGAAGAAAATTTAGGATTTAGTATGTGTGAGATGGAAGGCCACAGTGCAGTTCATGTAACTGAGGAACAAACAGATATTACAACAGAAGAACAGCAAAATGATACTTTAGGATTAGATGATCTTGTTGAAGCTGCTTCAAAACACTTTCATATTCATCACATGCGCTGTGTTGTGCACACGCTGCAGCTGGCAATAAGAGAGAGTCTGCAAGAGGGACCCCGGTTTCACACATCCGTCTTTTCACCGGTTTGGTGGATGCAGCGCACTCCAGTACAGTGTATACAGTACAGTGGCAGCGCGACAAACGCCGGTCACATACTGTCATGTGACCGGAGCATGTGACCCGGAAGTTGCGACGCTGCCACTGTACTGTATCGTACTGTACTGGTGTGCGCCGCATCCGCCAAACCGGCGAAAAGCCGGATGTGTGAAACTGGGCGGACATGCTGGAAATCTAATTGGAAAAGTGAGGAAGTTGGTTATTGCCGCCAGATCCCCTAAAATTGATTCCATCTTGAAGAGACGTGCTGGGAAAGGGGCAATTGTTGATCAAGCCACTCGGTGAGGCAGCACTTAATGACTGAGCTTGAACTAAAATCGTATCTTATAGATATGGTGAACCCTCAAGTAACATTAAATGAAGGTCAATGGACACAGGTGGCTGAATTGAAGGAATTGCTTAATCACCCATTTACCGTGACTAATAAATTACAAGCAGAGGATTTAACTCCTGGCATTTTCATAAGGGAGTGGAAGAACTTGCTATTTTGCCTGTCCCAAAGAAGAGGTTTAATCGCAGATAGCATTTCTGCTTCAATGCAATGGAGAGAGACACAGCTATTGGAAAATAACATTCTTCTGGCAGCTATTTATGTGGACCCAAGTCATCGTATACTGCTTGATGATCAACAGCTTACTAAAGGAAAAGAAGCTTTGAGTGAGGTAGCAGTTAGGATGAGCAACTACAGGACTGCCAGGCGCAAGAGGACTTGGGTCCTGACAGTGCTACTGCTGCCATATCTTCATCTCATCAGATGAGGAGTTTAACTTTGACAAGTATTTGGATGACATGGAGCAGCAAAGTGTTGCCGCAAGGAAAAAGATTTCACTCCGTCTCCTATAGCAGCAGATTGAGAGCAAGTGAAAAATTTTGCTGAAATCTGGTCAAAGAAATAGAAAAATTCAACCATTCATCAAAACTGACTGTGCATGAGGCAATTCCTTTATACCCGGAAATTGTTAGAGATGTTGTAACCATGTGGTTACGGCTTTACCTCCAACCCAAGTTACTGTAGAGAGGTTGTTCTCTAGCCTTAAAATTATTAGGTCAGATTTGAGGTCATCTGCGAAGGAGGATCTGATGGAAGCAAATCT
Organism: Anomaloglossus baeobatrachus; assembly: GCF_048569485.1. Lineage (NCBI taxonomy): Eukaryota > Metazoa > Chordata > Amphibia > Anura > Aromobatidae > Anomaloglossus > Anomaloglossus baeobatrachus. The sequence goes on from NC_134356.1 coordinate 477,040,645, forward strand.
ATTTCTAACAAATTCATGGACTGCACAAATGTTATTTAGTATGTTTTTGTTGAAAACTGTTTTTTGCCACTTACATAGGTTCTTATATACAGTAGTGTTATATATAACACTATATAATAAACTATGTAAGTGGCAAAAACAGTTTTCATAAAAAACATACTAAATAATAAAACATTTAGTAAAATGCTTATATTTAAGTGAAAAATGTATTGCAGTACAATGTGAACATCAGACATTTAATTATTTTTATGATACAATAATCAAGATATTTAGATCGAACATAAAATATATTTATTGGAATACAACTTTAGAACACAAACTAATGAATTGTAAATATGTAATATATAGTAGATATATATAATTATATATATAAAATTATATATATATATATAATTTTATATATATAATTATATATATCTACTATATATTACATATTTACAATTCATTAGTTTGTGTTCTAAAGTTGTATTCCGATAAATTTTTATATATAATATTATGTTCGATCTAAATATCTTGATTATTGTATGATAAAAATAATTAAATGTCTGATGTTCACATTGTACTGCAATAAATTTTTCACTTAACTATAAGCATTATACGTAGGAGTCGGTGCAAGGGAAATTGAGGAGTCGGAGTCAAAGGTTTGGCTTACCGACTCCACAGCCATGCATATAACACTCGCATACATGTACACAGGCGGCCAGTCATATAACACTCGCATACATGTACACAGGCGGCCAGTCATATAACACTCGCATACATGTACACAGGCGGCCAGTCATATAACACTCGCATACATGTACACGGGCGGCCAGTCATATAACACTCGCATACATGTACACGGGCGGCCAGTCATATAACACTCGCATACATGTACACGGGCGGCCAGTCATATAACACTCGCATACATGTACACGGGCGGCCAGTCATATAACACTCGCATACATGTACACGGGCGGCCAGTCATATAACACTCGCATACATGTACACGGGCGGCCAGTCATATAACACTCGCATACATGTACACGGGCGGCCAGTCATATAACACTCGCATACATGTACACGGGCGGCCAGTCATATAACACTCGCATACATGTACACGGGCGGCCAGTCATATAACACTCGCATACATGTACACGGGCGGCCAGTCATATAACACTCGCATACATGTACACAGGCGGCCAGTCATATAACACTCGCATACATGTACACAGGCGGCCAGTCATATAACACTCGCATACATGTACACAGGCGGCCAGTCATATAACACTTGCATACATGTACACAGGCGGCCAGTCATATAACACTCGCATACATGTACACAGGCAGCCAGTCATATAACACTTGCATACATGTACACAGGCGGCCAGTCATATAACACTCGCATACATGTACACAGGCAGCCAGTCATATAACACTCGCATACATGTATGTACACAGGCGGCCAGTCATATAACACTCGCATACATGTACACAGGCAGCCAGTCATATAACACTCGCATACATGTATGTACACAGGCGGCCAGTCATATAACACTCGCATACATGTATGTACACAGGCGGCCAGTCATATAACACTCGCATACATGTACACAGGCGGCCAGTCATATAACACTCGCATACATGTACACAGGCGGCCAGTCATATAACACTCGCATACATGTACACAGGCGGCCAGTCATATAACACTCGCATACATGTACACAGGCGGCCAGTCATATAACACTCGCATACATGTACACAGGCGGCCAGTCATATAACACTTGCATACATGTACACAGGCGGCCAGTGATGGTTGTGTAATATATAGACACCTGTGTACGGGAGAGGGGCACCCAGTGTGTATGGCCACCTGTAGAGCATGCCTTCCCTGCCACCCCCGCACCACAGCCGAGGTACCTTCCATGCCAGCAGTAGCACATTGATGATTGCCAGCAGTGGGCACGGACCATTCTCGTTCTGGGTGACTATGGGGGTGCTCTGCTCCTTCCACCGGATCCACTTGATGTGGTAGACGGGCTGTCCCGGGAACCTGTCCTTGGCCTGCGCCTCCTTGGCATCGTCCTCCTCCTCGGCCCCCTCACTGATCAGCTCGGAGCTGGGGCAGGAGATGAGGTTGGAGAAGGACTCCAGGGAGTCCAGGCTCTGGGAGGCTGCGGGGATGCTCTGCCCACTGCTGCTGGGCTCCTCCGGAGTGAGGGCAGCGGCTCCAGTGTCTGCCGCGGCCCCAGCAGGACTGTGCTCCGAGGCCTGGGCCTGCACGGCCTCTTGCCCTCCTGCAGCCGCCGCCTCTCCGCTCCCTGGAGCCGGTACTGTCTGTCGGGCGCTGCCTTCCCCGGAGCACAACGGCTTCGGAGCTTCCGCATCTCTCAGCCCCGGGTCCAAGGCCGCAGCCTCCGAGACCTCCGCCAGCACACCGCCACCGGAGCCTGCCGCTGCCCCCGGGCTCTCCATCACCGGGAGTCGCCTGCTGTTTACCGGGACCGCAGCGGCTCTTCAGCAGCTGGCCCAGCAGCCATGCCAGCCCCGCCCCTCCTGACGTCACGTCACAGCTGGAAGCTCCGGACGTACGGGAGGCGGGGCCAGTGTTCACCTTCACGTTATCAATAAAGTTTTGTGAGTGTCTTGTGCGTGTGTGAGGGGACATGTGCAGCCAGTGCCTGCCGTCCTACATGTCCTACATGCTGCAGAGCGGTGTGGACACACAGAGAACGCTACTTCTGTTTGCTGTGTCCCAAGCAGGCGGACTGCTGTTCCCCCTTCATTATGAGCCCGGCCCTCCCGCTCTTATCAGGGCTCTGCTCTATAAGGAATGGTGATGGATTCTGAGCACCAAAAATTCATTTATTATGTCAGCTGTATGAGATGGGTATAACCAGCAGCGCGGTATTACTACGCCCCGTTCCCCCGATAATCACACTCGTAGTTTTTATAGTTTACAGCTCATTGCTCAGGAGACCGGACCCTGCTGCGGCCCGGACCCTGCTGCTGCCCGGACCCTGCTGCGGACCGGACCCTGCTGCTGCCCGGACCGGTCACTGCTGCGGCCCGGACCCTGCTGCTGCCCGGACCGGACCCTGCTGCGGCCCGGACCGGACCCTGCTGCTGCCCGGACCGGACCCTGCTGCTGCCCAGAGCGGATCCTGCTGCGGCCCGGACCGGTCACTGCTGCGGCCCAAAGCGGACCCTGCTGCGGCCCAAAGCGGACCCTGCTGCGGCCCAGAGCGGACCCTGCTGCGGCCCAGAGCGGACCCTGCTGCGGCCCAGAGCGGACCCTGCTGCGGCCCAAAGCGGACCCTGCTGCGGCCCAGAGCGGACCGTGCTGCGAACCGGACCCTGCTGCGGCCCAGAGCGGACCCTGCTGCTGCCCGGACCGGACCCTGCTGAGGCCCAGAGCGGACCCTGCTGCTGCCCGGACCGGACCCTGCTGAGGCCCAGAGCGGACCCTGCTGCGGACCGGACCCTGCTGCGGCCCAGAGCGGACCCTGCTGCGGCCCAGACCGGACCCTGCTGCGAACCGGACCCTGCTGCGGCCCAGAGCGGACCCTGCTGCGGACCCTGCTGCGGCCCAGATTGGACCCTGCTGTGGCCCAGCAGAGGTGGCCAATACAAGGGCTTCCAGGCCTTTATATGGAGCTCATGTACTGCTCTGACGCTGGCCGGTATCACTGGAGCATTGTGCTCTGATGACCCATGAGGAAGCATTAGAAAGCCCAGGCCAGCAGCGAGAAGTTTGCTCTTGTCCAGACTGTCAATCAAGCAGGAGCCCGTCACCCCGGCAGACAGGAGCCCGGCAAGCAGGAGCCCGTCACCCCGGCAGACAGGAGCCCGGCAAGCAGGAGGCAGGGAGTAGTTTGATCCTGAAAAGAAAACTTGATATGAACCCTTTCAAGCTTTCTTCGCATTAGGATCAATACCACAATGCAAAAGATGAAATGGGCTCAACAGAAATGTCAAGGTAGACAGCTCGGACTTGCCAGTAGAGGCATTTAAAGGGAACCAGTCATGTAACCTGCACATATGGGGTTAATCTACAGGTTAAAGGGAATCTATCAGCAGGTTTTTGCTACCCCATCTGAGAGCAGCATGATGCAAGCCTCCGCTGTCCCTAGGCTAGTCTTGAAAAATAGAGGTGATCCCACCCTGAATTTTTTAATTACTTGAATAAATAGAAGAAAAGCCATAGGCTCCCCCCTATTTTTTCAAAACCAGGCAAGGGACAGCAGACAACTGGGGGCTGATATTTTTAGGGTGGGAATGGCCATAGTTATTTGGCCCTTCCCAGCCTAAAAATAGCAGCCTGCAGTCTCATGACATCACTGCCCGCTGTGGCTTACACTCTAAGGTGTGACCTGCTACAAGAACCTGGGCTGACCTTATGAAGTCATCTCAGTTCACGGCAGTGGTTCTCAGAACAGTGTGTGAGGCTGCAGTGACTGCTATCCCAGCCAATGAGGGACGATCTGTTCTTAATTGGCTGGGACAGTGAGTCTTGGAACGTTGTGGGACCCCCCTTTTTGGATTAAGTCAGACCATGGATTAGGGTTTTTCACGGAAATAAATTGGTGAATGAAGGTGTCTTTTATCTTTATTTAATAATTTTCTCTTTTTATGTGTCATGAGTCTCTCTTAGGCTGGTTTCAGATGTCTGTGTTTCAGGTACGTGTGACATCCATTTTTAACACCCATGTTATTATTTGCTGTTACTCACACATCCGTGTGTTCACACGGACCGTGTGACCACTCATGACCCCGCACACACGCAGACATGTCCGTTTTTTCTCCGGCAGCACAGATGTCACACGGATCACATACTGATACTGATACGATCCGTGTGACATCAGTGTGACAGGTATAGGAAAAAACACGATACTTTTTAATAAAAAGATTTTCTATATTTACCTCTCTCCAGCGATGCTGTCTCCCTCTCCTTATCGCCACTCATTATACTCCTTGAATATTCAGTGCCCTGTGGAGCTTGAAGCCGGAGCATAACGGGGACTTCAGTGCCGGGGACCGCATCGCTGGGTGAGTATACAGCTGTGTGTGTTCAGTGTATACATGCATATGCGCTATGTGTGTGTATGTGCTCGGTGTGTCCATGTGTGTCTACTATGTGTGTATATATGCTCAGTGTGTGTGTGTGTGTGGTGAGAACCTGGAAGCCGGAACATCGCGGGGACAGCATCAGGGACTCATCACAGTTGTACTCTGATGAACTTGTGAAGCTGTAGCGCGGGGGTCATCAGAGTTCATTCGGAACTCCGATGACCTCCTGGATATCACTGTGTTTGCACAATACTCACCTGTCCCCGCGATGCTGTCCTTGGCGGTGCTGTGCCCGGCGCTGTCCCTAGCGCTGCTCCGGCTTCCAGGTCCTGAGTGCGGTGAATAATCGATGAATATAATGAGCGGCGGTCATGGGCGGGAGGCAGCAGAGCTGAAGAAAGCAGGTAAAAATGGAAAATCTCTTTATTTCACAGACCTGTGTTTTCTCCGTTACCTATCAGAGGTATGCAAACATGGATGTCACGTATGGCACACGTATGATACACGTGTGACACACGTATAACAATAACCATGCGTGTGACTGGTACATGATTAAACACGGACGTCTGAAACCGGACTTATAGTTGCGATATTTGTGACGGTTCTGTCATCTGAACCTGACATGTAGTTTTCTGGCTCTGTATATTAAATGTATTTTCTTTCTTTTGCCACTGCAATGGTTAATGTCGTTTTTCCCTTGTAAATTGCTGCAAACTAACTGACAAGCGTGAAGCTGGATTCTGACAACTTCGGACAGCAGACAACTGTCTTTGTTAAATAGTCACATGATCTGTCATGTGATGCTGGATATAGATTCATTTTATGCTGACCACCCGAGGAGTGAGGAAGGTAGCAGATCCTGCTGGTGGAGCTTTGCTGTTTGGTGTCAGACTGCTCTGTTGGTTGTTTATTCTTTTATTGTCTGCCTTACTTGTGTGTTATACCCCTGTGTTAGCGTGCCATGTTATTAAGTTATTTGGGTCCTCTGTTTGTCGGTTACCACTCTGGTCCCAGCCATCCCCAGGGGTGGTGGGAGAGGGGGGTATTAGATCAGGGCTGTCCAGAAGCAGGGTGGCAGCCTAGACATCCTCCCCTCTAGATGTAATTCTGGGAACAGGGATACCTAGGGCCCCCCTAGTTTGAGGGTCAGTTGATATCTGTTGCACCCCATCCCTGATATCCCCAACCAGTTTCGTGGCACCCCTATCCCCTATATCCCATACCGATTCCGTGACATTATGTCTTTCAGATTCGCTTTCGGGGAATGTCGTGGGACCTTGCTATGGATTACGGTGGATTTTTTTTTTTAAATACATTTTTAATAAATTGGTGAACACGGACTGTAGTTGGGGGAGGGGAGGTGTTAGTTAAAAAAAAAAAATATATATATATACAGTACAAACCAAAAATTTGGACACACCTTCTCATTCAAAGAGTTTTCTTTATTTTCATGACTCTGAAAATTGTAGATTCACATTGAAGGCATCAAAACTATGAATTAACACATGTGGAATGAAATACTTAACAAAAAAGTGTGAAACAACTGAAAATATGTCTTATTCTAGGTTCTTCAAAGTAGCCACCTTTTGCTTTGATTACTGCTTTGCACACTCTTGGCATTCTCTTGATGAGCTTCAGGAGGTAGTCACCGGAAATGGTTTTCACTTCACAGGTGTGCCCTGTCAGGTTTAATAAGTGGGATTTCTTGCCTTATAAATGGGGTTGGGACCACCAGTTGTGTTAGGCAGAAGTCTGGTGGATACACAGCTGATAGTCCTAGTGAATAGACTGTTAGAATTTGTATTATGGCAAGAAAAAAGCAGCTAAGTAAAGAAAAACGAGTAGCCATAATTACTTTAAGAAATGAAGGTCAGTCAGTCCGAAAAATTGGGAAAACTTTGAAAGTGTCCCCCAAGTGCAGTGGAAAAAAACATCAAATGCTACAAAGAAACTGGCTCACATGAGGACTGCCCCAGGAAAGGAAGACCAAGAGTCACTTCTGCTGCGGAGGAAAAGTTTATCCGATTCACCAGCCTCACAAATAGCATGTTAACAGCAGCTCAGATTGGAGACCAGGACAATGCCACACAGAGATCTAGCAGCAGACACATCTCTAGAACAACTGTTAAGAGGAGACTTTGTGCAGCAGGCCTTCATGGTAAAATAGCTGCTAGAAAACCACTGCTAAGGACAGACAACAAGCAGAAGAGACTTGTCTGGGCTAAAGAACACAAGGAATGGACATTAGACCAGTGGAAATCTGTGCTTTGGTCTGATGAGTCCAAATTTGAGATCTTTGGATCCAACCACCGTGTCTTTGTGCGATGCAGAAAAGGTGACCGGATGGACTCTACATGCCTGGTTTCCACTGTGAAGCATGGAGCAGGAGGTGTGGGGGTGCTTTCCTGGTGGCACTGTTGGCCATTTATTCAAAATTGAAGGCATACTGGACCAGCATGGCTACCACAGCATCTTGCAGCGGCGTGCTATTCCATCCGGTTTGCATTTAGTTGGCCCATCATTTATTTTTCAACAGGACAATGATCCCAAACACACCTCCAGGCTGTGTAAGGGCTATTTGACTAAGAAGGAGAGTGATGGGGTGCTACGCCAGATGACCTGGCCTCCACAGTCACCAGACCTGAACCCAATCGAGATGATTTGGGGTGAGCTGGACCGCAGAGTGAAGGCAAAAGGGCCAACAAGTGCTAAGCATCTCTGGGAACTCCATCAAGACTGTTGGAAGACCATTTTCGGTGACTACCTCTTGAAGCTCATCAAGAGAATGCCAAGAGTGTGCAAAGCAGTAATCAAAGCAAGAGGTGGCTACTTTGAAGAACCTAGAATATAAGACATATTTTCAGTTGATTCGCACTTGTTTGTTAAGTATTTCATTCCACATGTAATAATTCATAGTTTTGATGCCTTCAATGTGAATCTACAATTTTCAGAGTCATGAAAATAAAGAAAACTCTTTGAATGAGAAGGTGTGTCCAAACTGTTGGTCTGTGCTGTATAAACTCACAGAGAAATGGCAGAAGATGTAAACTGCCCAAGGCCAAAAAGACTAATGCACTACCAGGATGCAGCAAGACCTCCTACCAAGGTCTTGCTGCATCCTTGTAGTGCATTAGTCTTTTTGGCCTTGGGCAGTTTACATCTTCTGCCATTACTCTGTGAGTTTTTGCTTAATATTCGGAGGATTTTTATTCCTCCTTTTGGTGTTTTTTATGTATATACATCTGTGCTGTATACAGTGCCTTGCGAAAGTATTCTGCCCCTTTAAATTTTTCAACCTTTTCCGCATTTCAGGCTTCAAACATAAAAGATAAAAATTTTAATGTTATGATGAAGAATCAACAACAAGTGGGACACAATTGTGAAGGTGAACGAAATTTATTGCTTATTTTAAACGTTTGTAAACAACTTTTATAAAAAATAAACTGAAAATTGGGGCGTGCAATATTATTCGGCCCCTTAAGTTAATACTTTGTAGCGCCACCTTTTGCTGCGATTACAGCTGCAACTCGCTTGGGGTATGTATCTATCAGTTTTGCACATCGAGAGACTGAAATTCTTGCCCATTCTTCCTTTGCAAACAGCTGGAGCTGAGTGAGGTTGGATGGAGAGAGTTTATGAACAGCAGTTTTTAGCTCTTTCCACAGATTCTCGATTGGATTCGGGTCTGCACTTGGACTTAGCCATTTTAACACCTGGATACGTTTATTTGTGAGCAATTCCATTGTAGATTTTGCTTTATGTTTGGGATCATTGTCTTGTTGGAAGACAAACCTCCATCCCAGTCTCCGGTCTTTTGCAGACTCCAACAGGTTTATTTCAAAAATGGTCCTATATTTGGCTCCATCCATCTTCCCATCAATTTTAACCATCTTCCCTGTCCCTGCTGAAGAAAAGCAGGTTCAAACCATGATGCTGCCACCACCATGTTTGACAGTGGGGATGGTGTGTTCAGGGTGATGAGCTGTGTTGCCTTTAGCCAAACATATCGTTTAACATTGTGCCCAAAAAGTTGGATATCTTTGAGAAATGGCTTTCTTCTTGCCACTCTTCCATAAAGGCCAGATTTGTGCAGTGTATGACTGATTGTTGTCCTATGGACAGACTCTCCCACCTCAGCTGTAGATCTCTGCAGTTCATCCTGAGTGATCGTGGGCCTCTTGGCTGCATCTCTGATCAGTCTTCTCCTTGTTTGAGCTGAAAATTTTGATGGATAGTGTGACGGGGGTGTACAACAGAGCAAAGGATGGACGAGGCCGAGGGACGATCCAACAGGTTTATTAACAGGAATGCAAGAACAGCACACGATAAGTCCACGTAAAACAGATTCGGGGGCCCTTCCCGACAATCCTCGGACCGGATTACAAAGCAATCGTCCTTACAGTAGTCCAAAGAGTTCCACACAATCCCACGGGCCGCCACACAGGCCTAGCTCCGTCCGTGTCCACAGCCACACAGGCTGGAGCTCCTGCTCCCTTCAAGTTTCAGCTCACTCTGCCTGAATCTCCCAGGTAAGCAGAGTTTACACTAGTTGGACTCTAGGCCCACCTCCCCCTACTCCCAGGGATGGAAGTGCCTCAAGAGGATATAACCTTGCATTTTAGGGGGGTGATTACCTACAACAATAGAAATGTACACAGAAGTAGTTCAAATAAGACAATGAACCCAGCTTGAAATAGGAATCTGTACAGCATATACAGTGAGAGGGTAAATTACATCTTCACAATCCCTCCCCCTCCCAACTTGTGTACGTACTAGGGACCTCTACAGGTCACTGGTTAAGTACACACAGGCAGAGCGTTACTTACATGTGGCTTCATGCAGCCACGAATTGGCATCGTAGCTCTCCCACATCATTGCCCAGGAGAACAGCTGCAGGCAGACCACCCATCACCCCAACCACACATCGCCTGACCCCAAAACCAAAGCTCAGATCCACAGTGGCTGTGGGAATAGTCCTCCATTGTCCACCAGCCAGTTCAATGACAATCCCAGGTCCTCTATGGATTGCCTCAGGCCGAACCACTCGGGGATCAGCCAGTGTGAGGAAAGCACCCGAGTCACAAAATCCAACAAGTCTCTGTCCATCCAGCACAACCTCCTGCAAGTGCTTACCTCGATGAGCAGAAGTCGTCATAACTGCAGGTCGCACCCCGTAAACTCCTGGTGGTGCAACATGGGCTGAGTCACTAGGCCAGTCCTCACATAGCGGTGCCACATCTTCCTCCATGGCGCTGGGCTGTAAATAATTAACAATCCGATTGGGCGCAGGATCAGTCCTCATTTGAACAGCTGGGCAGGAGACTTGCCGATGCCCTGGCTGTCCACATTGATAGCATCTGAGCTGGGTCTCCCTCCATCCAAGGCGTCCTCTTGGGTAAGGGGTAGGGGAACTTGGAGGCCGGCTCCCACCTGAAGGTGCTGTAGGGGTTTGAGGATGATTCCTCCATGGCCTGGCTGGGCATGAGGCCTGCAAATGCCCGGGATGCCTACAAACATAACACCTGCGCTCTGTTACTTCCTCTCCCCGGCGTATTCCAGAAAGTGCAGTAGAAGCAACTGGAGGCACATTAACACGGGTATCAACATGTGGTGGCTTAGAGGAACGGGGAACAATGGGGACAGAATAACTGGGGGCATCCGGTGTTGTGAAGCTGTTAGGCGTCTCTCCATCCTCCAACAGAACCCTCCACTGAGGCTTGATGGTGAGCACCTCATCAGCTAGAGCAGCAGCTTCCTCCACTGTCGCTGGTTTTCTCTCACGCACCCATTCCCGGATCTCAGCGGGGCACTTGAAGTAAAACTGCTCTTTTAGGAGGACCTGGAGGACGGTCTCCATGGTTAAGGCCTCCTCTGCCTCCAACCAACGATGCCACAGATGTTTGAGTTTGTGGGCATACATCTTGAAGGACACTTCCTCATCACATGCTAGAGTACGGAACTGAGTCCTGTAAGTGTCTGGCGTTACAGCATAATGTTCTAGAATAGTCTGTTTAATATCCGCATACTCACAGTTCCACCGATGGTCCATAGCTCTATAGGCTGCAGCAGCTCCACCCTCTAAGAGCCCAACCAGATGCCGGACGCGCTCCCTTTCTGGGACTTCCATTAATCGACACTGATGCTCAAAGTCCTGGAAGAAGCCCTCAATGTCACCAGCAGCCTCATTAAACTGCTTGAAGTCTTTGCGGGACACTCTGGGAAGTTCCCTCATGATGGGTGCTGGGGTTACAGTCTGTCTGGAACCTCTCGCGGCTTCCACAGCGAGCTGCTTATCCAGCAATGCCATCTCCTGCATCCTGCGCTCCTTCTCTTCAGCCCCACGCATGGCCTCCCTCTTATCTTCTATGGTGGCCTCATCTCCAAGCAGTGCCATCTTTTCCTTGTACCACACAACCCATTGACTTTTTTGGGTATTCACCTCCGGCTCCCGTCTTTGCTCCCCTTGCTGTGGAAATTGTTCCTCGGTGCCATCTTGCAGGCAAGCGTGTTCCAATGCCTCAATTAGTTGCTCCTTAGAGAGTCCTTTGTAGCCGACACCTAATTCACGGGCCTTTGTTTGTAGACTCGCCACAGTCCAGTTCCTGTATCCTGAGGTTCTGGTTTCAGACGTCGATTGGCTGTTGTCCTCCATTTCTTCTGCTCTGATCCCGCCGCTGCCAACCAGTTTGTGACGGGGGTGTACAACAGAGCAAAGGATGGACGAGGCCGAGGGACGATCCAACAGGTTTATTAACAGGAATGCAAGAACAGCACACGATAAGTCCACGTAAAACAGATTCGGGGGCCCTTCCCGACAATCCTCGGACCGGATTACAAAGCAATCGTCCTTACAGTAGTCCAAAGAGTTCCACACAATCCCACGGGCCGCCACACAGGCCTAGCTCCGTCCGTGTCCACAGCCACACAGGCTGGAGCTCCTGCTCCCTTCAAGTTTCAGCTCACTCTGCCTGAATCTCCCAGGTAAGCAGAGTTTACACTAGTTGGACTCTAGGCCCACCTCCCCCTACTCCCAGGGATGGAAGTGCCTCAAGAGGATATAACCTTGCATTTTAGGGGGGTGATTACCTACAACAATAGAAATGTACACAGAAGTAGTTCAAATAAGACAATGAACCCAGCTTGAAATAGGAATCTGTACAGCATATACAGTGAGAGGGTAAATTACATCTTCACAGATAGCCTCAAGGGGTCTTGGTAGATTTGCAGTGGTATGATACTCCTATTTCAATATGATCGCTTGCACAGTGCTTCTTGGTATGTTTAAAGTTGTGGACATTTTTTGTAACCAAATCCGGCTTTAAACCTCTTCACAACAGTATCACGGACCTGCATGTTGTGTTCCTTGGTTTTCATGATGCTCTCTGTGCTTTAAACAGAACACTGAGACTATGGGCTCATTCACATAACCGTTCCGTTTGTCCTGGTCAGTTCCTGTTTTTTTGCGGACCCACGGACAGGACAATCTTTTCAATGTCTTTTGTGTAGGATCGGATGGCACACGGAAGAACTTCCGTGTGCATCCGATCCTACAAAAAAACATATCGGATGCCGTCTGTCCGTTCCGTTATTATGGAACATGTCCTATTCTGTTCCGTAATAACGGACCGTGACTCAATACAAGTCAATGGGCCCGAAAAATCCCTGGACACCGCACGGAAGCACTTCTGTGTGACCTCCGGGTCCCCATGCAGTCTGTGTCCCGCTCCCCACCAGCCCCGCAGCTGCTCGCACTGCAGCGTGTCAGCATTTGCCCGCACTGCAGTGTGTCAGTATCTGCCCGCACTGCGGTATCAGCAGCTTCTCACACTGCAGTGCTGCCAGCCGCGGGGATGACTAGCGCTGCTGTCAGGAGGTTAGATGAGAACATTACCTGCTGTGACGATCTCCTGCTCTCCTGACGTCAGCGCTGTCACTGCCTTGCATTGCCCGCCGCGTTCACACATCACGTCTTGTGAGCGGCCCGAGACTCACTAGCAGTAACGTCACGGGCTCCCGCGATTCTTCGCTGAGAACGCGGCGGGCACATAAGGCAGTGACAACGCTGACGTCAGGAGTGCAGGCGATCGTCACAGCAGGTGATGATCTCATCTAACCTCCTAACAGCAGCGCTCGTCATGCCCTGCAGTGACCTAGGCTGACCTATTGATGTTAGCTCAGGTCACTGCACTGCTCTCCCAGCCAATGGGGAACATTCTGTTCTTCATTGACTGGGACATTGACTATGGTATAGATCGTCGTGGGACCCCCTTATTGGATTACGCCAGATCCGTATTTGATTGTTCTTTTCAATAAATTGGTGAAAGAGGGATTTTTTTGGGGAGTGTTTTTTCAAACAAAACTTTTTTTGTTGTCTATTTTTTATTTCTTACTGACTGGGTTTGTGATGTCATGTATCTGATAGACGCGTGACATCACTAACCCTAAGACATCACTAAGTGATGTCACGCGTATATCAGATACATGACATCACTAACCCCAGGGCTTGATCCCAGGTGACATTACACATCTGGTATCAACCCCATATATTACCCAGTTTGCAACCGCACCAGGGCAACGGGATGAGTTGGGGCAAAGCACCAGGATTGGCACATCTAATGGATGCGCAACTTCTGGGGCGGCTGTGGCCTGCTATTTTTAGGCTGGGGAGTGTCCAATAACGGTGGACCTCCCTAGTCTGAGAATACCAGACCCCAGCTGTCTGCTTTACCTTGGCTGGTGATCCAATTTGGGGGGGACCCCACATTTTTTGTTTTAAATTATTTATTTAATTTAAAATAACAGCGTGGGGTGCCCTCTGTTTTGGATTACCAGCTAAGGTGAAGCTGCTAGCTGTGGTTTGCAGGCTGCAGCCATTTGCTTTACCCTAGCTGGCTACAAAAGATAGTGGGGACCCCACGTCATATTTTTTTTTTAATTATATATATTTTGGCTAAATAGAAGGCTAAGCACCCTTTAGTGCCACATGAAAGTCACAAAAGGGTGCCAGCTTAGAATATGCAGGGGGGGTGGGACATTATATACAGTATGTCTTTCTCATCTATCTATCTATCCCTCCATTCATTCATCCCTCTATCTTTCTGTCTCTATATCTATCTATCCATCTCTATATCTACTCATCTATTTATCTTTCTTGCTGCTTCCGTTTTTTGTGGTCCGCAAAAAAACGGAAGCCACACGGATGACTTACGGACCGTGAACGGAACGGATGTCACATGGATGCCACACGGATACATCCGTGAAAAAAACGGACCATTTTTTGAGGCCCGCAAAAACGGAACGGTCGTGTGAATGTAGCCTATCACAGAGCAGGTGCATTTATTTGGAGACTTGATTACACATAGGTGGATTATATTTATCATCATAATTCATTTAGGACAACATTGGATTATTCAGAGATCCTCAATGAACTTTTGGAGTGAGTTTGCTGCACTGAAAGTAATGGGGTCGAATAATATTGCACACTAAAATTTTCAGTTTATTATTGTTTACAAACGTTTAAAATAAGCAATATATTTCGTTCACCTTCACAATTGTGTCCCACTTGTTGTTGATTTTTCACCATAACATTAAAATTTTTATCTTTATGTTTGAAGTCTGAAATGTGGGAAAAGGTTGAAAAATTCAAGGTGGCCGAATACTTTCGCAAGGCACTGTATACAGCACAGGACGAGCTGGGGACATATATACAGCACAGGACAAGCCGGGGATATATACAGTCATATGAAAAAGTTTGGGCACCCCTATTAATGTTAACCTTTTATCTTTATAACAATTTGGGTTTTTGCAACAGCTACTTCAGTTTCATATATGAAATAACTGATGGACTCAGTAATATTTCTGGATTGAAATGAGGTTTATTGTACTAACAGAAAATGTGCAAAAATAACAGCCTCTAGTCGCTTCCTGTAGCTTTTAATGAGTTCCTGGATCCTGGATGATGGTATATTTGACCATTCCTGTTTACAAAACAATTCCAGTTCAGTTAAGTTTGATGGTCGCCGAGCATGGACGGCACGCTTCAAATCATCCCACAGATTTTCAATGATATTCAGGTCTGGGGACTGGGATGGCCATTCCAGAACATTGTAATTGTTTCTCTGCATGAATGCCTGAGTAGATTTGGAGCGGTGTTTTGGATCATTGTCTTGCTGAAATATCCATCCCCTGCGTAACTTCAACTTTGTCACTGATTCTTGCACATTATTGTCAAGAATCTGCTGACACTGAGGTGAATCCATGCAACCCTCAACTTTAACAAGATTCCCGGTGCCGGTATTGGCCACACAGCCCCAAAGCATGATGGAACCTCCACCAAATTTTACTGTGGGTAGCAAGTGCTTTTCTTGGAATGCCGTGTTTTTTTGCCTCCATGAATAATGCCTTTTTGTATGACCAAACAACTCAATCTTTGTTTCATCAGTCCACAGGACCTTCTTCCAAAATGTAACTGGCTTGTCCAAATGTGCTTTTGCATACCTCAGGCGACTCTGTTTGTGGCGTGCTTGCAGAAACGGCTTCTTTCGCATCACTCTCCCATACAGCTTCTCCTTGTGCAAAGTGCGCTGTATTGTTGACTGATGCACATTGACACCATCTGCAGCAAGATGATGCTGCAGGTCTTTGGAGGTGGTCTGTGGATTGTCCTTGACTGTTCTCACCATTCTTCTTATCTGCCTTTCTGATATTTTTTTTGGCCTGCCACTTCTGGGCTTAACAAGAACTGTAACTGGGTTCTTCCATTTCCTTACTATGTTCCTCACAGTGGAAACTGACAGTTTAAATCTCTGAGACAACTTTTTGTATCCTTGCCCTGAACAACTATGTTGAATAATCTTTGTTTTCAGATCATTTGAGAGTTGTTTTGAGGAGCCCATGATGCCACTCTTCATAGGAAATTCAAATAGGAGAACAACTTGCCACCTTAAATACCTTTCTCATGATTGGATACACCTGCCTATGAAGTTCAAAGCTCAATGAGGTTACAAAACCAATTTAGTGCTTTAGTAAGTCTGTAAAAAGTAGTTAGGAGTGTTCAAATCAAGAAATTGATAAGGGTGCCCATACTTATGCACCGGTCAAATTTTGTTTAAATGCGGATTGCACATTTTCTGTTAGTACAATAAACCTCATTTCAATCCAGAAATATTACGCAGTCCATCACTTATTAGATATATGAAACTGAAATAGCGGTTGCAAAACACCAAATAGTTATAAAGAAAAAAGGTTAACATTAATAGGGGTGCCCAAACTTTTTCATATGACTGTATACAGCACAGGACAAGCTGGGTACATACCTACAGCACAGGACGAGCTGGGGACATACTGTATATACAGCACAGGAGGGGCTAAGGACATATATACAGCACAGGAGGGGCTGTGTGCAGAATTATTAGGCAAACGAGTATTTGTGAGGGCCGGGGAGGACTGGTAGGCCCAGGAGGTGGATCCACTGGGCCGAGCACCCCACCTGGAGGGCAGGGTACACGGTAGCTGGAGCAGGTGCAGGTATCAGGAAGCAAAGACAGGACCAGGTCACTAGGGTCACAGCGTACTTTAAGGCAGTAATACAGGAAACAGGAACAAAAGGACCTGAGCACCTAGCTCACAAGACAAAGCAAAGAAACACAAGCGATGATCAGGCCCGCCCACATGGAAAGGCCAGTCTTATATACCCAGCACAGCCTCGGGTCATTTCCTGTTGCAGCAGTGCTGGGCCTATAAGACCAGGTGAGTGGGCGCGGCCCGGTCCTATACAGAGGCATCAGTCAGAGTCAGACTCCTGAGACCTGGAACAGGACTCAGGAGAGCAAGAGCGGGAACGGCAGCCGTGACCGGTGGACACATGGACTGGACCAGTGAGCAAGGAGCGGTGGTGCGATGGCGAGACTGGATCAGTGAGCACGGAGCGATGCAATGCAGGTGAGACTGGATCAGTGAGTACTGAGCGGTGCCTGGATGGTGAAACCGGCTCAGTAGGTAAGGAGCGCTGCTGGGACATCGGGAGCGTGACAGTACCCCCCCTTGAAGCCCCCCTCTCCCCGGCCGGGACATGAAGGCGCACCGAAGAGAGGCAGCAACGTACTTCCGGGACAACCAGGACCGGGCCTCAGGACCGCAATCCACCCAATCGACCAGGAAGGACTGCTTACCCCGGACTGTTTTCATGGCCACTATGTCCCGTATCCGAGAACCCATGTCAGCAGCAAGGGAGGCAACGGAAAGGGAAGGACAGTCAGAAGCAGGACTGGAATCTTGGACGACAGGATTGAGCGTCTCGGACCGGGTACAGGACAGTGTCTCATCCTCAGTAGCCGGTGGACTCAAAGTCTCAACTCCAGAAGGCGGTGGAATCAAAGTCTCAGATGCCTGGGGCGGAGGAACGTCGCTGGATAGCGTCGCCTCTTCAGGATCCTGCAGCTTGACTGAGTCAAGTGCCAGGGGCTGAGGAACAGGCTGCAAGCAGGTTTCGTGGCACAAGGGACTCCAGCGGGTAATCGCGCCAGAGCGCCAACTAATAACAGGGTCATGGAGTTTCAGCCAGGGCAGGCCCAACAGGAGCTCAGGAGCCATCCTCGGGATCACATAGAAGGCGATGGTCTCTGTATGCGAAGTGCCAACCTGGAGGTTCACGGGCTCGGTGGTATACCGGACAGGCTCGTAGAGCGGTTTGCCGTCTACGGAGGCGAACCAGAGGGGCTTCTTCAACAGAGTGACAGGGACCTGGTATTTGTCTACCGTGGCATGGTGGATAAAGTTGCCTGCTGCCCCGGAATCGATGTGGGCCTCTGCCGAAAACCGGGTCCTCTCTGTCGTCACCTGAACCGTCTGTTTAACTGGAACTGAAGGGATTCCGGTGGCAAGGGTGGCGGTTCCCACCATCCCTTGGACCTGGGGTCTACCAGGTTTCTCAGGGCATGTTCGAAGCATATGTTACCCGTCTCCACAATAGAAGCACAGGCCCCGGGCGAGCCGTTCTGCACGGCGTTGCTTGGCTTGGGTCAGACGGTCCACTTGCATGGGTTCTGGTGACGATTCGCGGAAAGGCAGGGACGAGGATGCGGTAGGTTTTTGCGGGGGCAAGACGTGGGGAGATGGTCGCTTCTCCAAGACTACCTCCTGGGCACGCTCCAGAAAACAGAGGTCAATCCGGGTGGCCAGGGAAATCAAAGCGTCCAAGGTGCGTGGAACGTCACGGCCGGCGAGTTCGTCTTTAATATGACCAGAGAGACCCTCACAAAAGGCCGCTGTTAAGGCCTCATTGTTCCAGCCCAGCTCCGAAGCGAGCGTATGGAACTGTATGGCATACTGGCCGACTGTTTGGGTCCCTTGGCGTAGCCGGAGGAGCGTAGAGGTCACTGCGGTAGTTCGTCCGGGTTCGTAGAAGGTGCCCCGGAAGGCTCGTAGGAACTCCTGGATATCGGTGGTCATCGGGTCCTCGTTCTCCCACAGGGGGTTAATCCAGGCCGGGGGTTAATCCAGGCCAGGGCTTCACCTTACAGGTGTGACATCAGGAACACCACCTTGGCCTGGTCTGAGGCGAACAAGTATGGGAGCAACTGAAAGTGCAAGGAGCACTGGTTCAGGAAGCCTCGGCAGGACTTGGGATCCCCTGCGTAGCGAGGCGGAGCAGCAAGGCGAAGTTGCGAGGCCGTGGAGACAACTGGTTCGGACCTGGAGACTGATTGCTGCGTGGACTGAGACGAGGCGGCGGTCTGCAGCGCATATAACCGGTGGTCCACAGACGTCATGAACTTCAGCATCCGGTTCAGGGTTTCGCGCTGTTGCGCCAACTCCTGGCGCAGCTCAGCCAGCTCTGATTTCTGTTCTTCAGCGGAATCCATGGCCTGATCATACTGTGAGGGCCGGGGAGGACTGGTAGGCCCAGGAGGTGGATCCACTGGGCCGAGCACCCCACCTGGAGGGCAGGGTACACGGTAGCTGGAGCACTAGCGTGGCAGGAATGGGAAGAACCAGGTCACCAGGGTCATGGAGTCCCATAGGACAGTACAGGAACAGGTGCAGGTATCAGGAAGCAAAGACAGGACCAGGTCACTAGGGTCACAGCGTACTTTAAGGCAGTAATACAGGAAACAGGAACAAAAGGACCTGAGCACCTAGCTCACAAGACAAAGCAAAGAAACACAAGCGATGATCAGGCCCGCCCACATGGAAGGGCCAGTCTTATATACCCAGCACAGCCTCAAGTAATTTCCTGTTGCAGCAGTGCTGGGCCTATAAGGCTAGGGACCCACTTTGCTTTTTAACTGCTTTTTACCTGCTTTTTTGCTGCTTTTTCAACTGCAGCGTTTAATGCCAAAATGGATGTGTTCTGCTTTTCAAGCAAAGTCTATGGGAATTTGGTTTTCTTGAACCCACTTTGCAGTTCAAAAAGGTGCCTTTTTGTTGCAGAACTTTGGTCAAAAACTCAGCTTTGCAGTTCACAACTCAAATGGCAAAAACAACTGACATGTCAATTGTTTTTGCCATTTGGGTTTTGCCCTGCAAAGCTGAGTTTTTGACCAAAGTTCTGCAACAAAAAGGCACCTTTTTGAACTGCAAAGTGGGTTCAAGAAAACCAAATTCCCATAGACTTTGCTTGAAAAGCAGAACACATCCATTTTGGCATTAAACGCTGCAGTTGAAAAAGCAGCAAAAAAGCAGGTAAAAAGCAAAGTGAGGCCCTAGCCTAAGACCAGGTGAGTGGGCGCGGCCCGGTCCTTTACAGAGGCATCAGTCAGAGTCAGACTCCTGAGACCTGGAACAGGACTCAGGGGAGGGGGAGCGGCAGGCGTGACCGGTGGACGCATGGACTGGACCAGTGAGCAAGGAGCGGTCGTGCGATGGCGAGACTGGATCAGTGAGCATGGAGCGGTGCAATGCAGGTGATACTGGATCAGTGGGTACGGAGCGGTGCCTGGATGGTGAAACCGGCTCAGTAGGTAAGGAGCGCTGCTGGGACACTGGGAGCGTGACAGTATTTTGATCACATGATACTTTTTATACATGTTCTACTCCAAGCTGTATAGGCTTAAGAGCCAACTACCAATTAAGTAAATCAGGTGATGTGCATCTCTGTAATGAGGAGGGGTGTGGTGTAATGACATCAACACCCTATATAAGGGGTGCATACTTATTAGGCAACTTCCTTTCCTTTGGCAAAATGGGTCAGAAGAGAGATTTGACAGGCTCTGAAAAGTCCATAATTTGAGATGTCTTACAGAGGGATGCAGCAGTCTTCAAATCGCCAAACTTTTGAAGCGTGATCACCGAACAATCAAGCGTTTCATGGCAAATTGCCAACAGGGTCGCAAGAAGCGTGATGGGTAAAAAGGCGCAAAATAACTGCCCATGAATTGAGGAAAATCAAACGAGAAGCTGCCAAGATGCCATTTGCCACCAGTTGGGCCATATTTCGGAGCTGCAACGTTACTGGAGTATCAAAAAGCACAAGCTGTGACATACTCAGGGACATGGCCAAGGTAAGGAAGGCTGAAAAACGACCACCTTTGAACAAGAAACATAACGTAAAACGTCAAGACTGGGCCAAGAAATATCTTAAGACTGATTTTTCAAAGGTTTTATGGACTGATGAAATGAGAGTGACTCTTGATGGGCCAGAGGCTGGATCAGTAAAGGGCAGAGAGCTCCACTCCAACTCAGACTCCAGCAAGGTGGAGGTGGGGTACTGGTATGAGCTGGTATCATCAAAGATGAACTTGTGGGACCTTTTCGGCTTGAGGATGGAGTGAAGCTCAGCAGCTTGTCGTAGGTGATTTCGGAACCGAAAGCAGCAAACCCCCAAAACCGCTGTGGTGTGTGTCTGGGACCCACCTCTATGCGGCCCAGGTGTTTTTTTCAGTTTGCCGCCATCGCACGGGAAGCCACGCCCCTAAACGTTCAATCTGGGGTGTCTTCGCCAAACTTTTTTCCCCTAAAGGAAGCGAAACGGGGTCTTCCGGCTCCAGCAGATGGTACCCCTGGGTCTTGGCGAAAAACTGGCCAAGTTGCGAATCGGTCACACCTTCGGTTCCCTAGGGGTGTGGCTTTGCGAATTTTGGCCTTATATGCGAATCCCTAATATCTGCTAAACCGTGACTCCAATTTGCTCATGTAAGGCTTCATTACGACCGGTTTGCTGAGCCGGATGATTCGACACTCAGCTCGCGAATTCGCCACAAACGGGGACCCCGCAAATGCCCCCAAAAGTTTTGGCCATCTTGAATTCTTCAACTTTTGCCCCCAAAATTTCAGGGACTAGACCTTCGAAACCCCTGTGGTGCTTCTCTGGGACCCACCCCTATGCGGTGCAGGTGATTTTTTAAATTTTCCGTCATCGCACGGGAAGCCACGCCCCTAAACATTCAATCTGGTGTGTACTCAACAAACTTTTTTTCCCTAAACGAAGCAAAATGGGGCCTTACGGTTCCAGCAGATGGTACCCCTGGGTCTTGTTGAATAATGGGCCAAGTTGCAAATCGGTCGTGCCTTCAGTTTCCTGTGGGCGTGGCTTTGAAAATTTTGACTTCATATGCAAATCCTCAATATCTGCCAAACCGTGACTCTGAGTTACTCATGAAAGGCCTTGTTACGATCAGTTCACTGAGACAGACAATTCAAGACCCTGTGTGTGAATTTGCCACAAACGGGGACCCCACAAACGCCCCCAAAAGATTTCGGCCATTTTGAGTTTTTCAAGTTTTGCCCCCAAAATTTCCGGAACCAGACCTATTACACCTACGTGCTTCTTAAGTTTTGTGTCAAACCCTATCCTGAGTCTCTGTGCCAAAAATCGAGAGCCTAGGCTGCAAAGTTACCCCGGGGGAGCCTCTCCAGATTCCCTTGATTAGCCAATCGCTGCTGTTTTTTTTCCCTTTTAAAATACACATCTCGAAAAGTTAGAATCAGAAGTAGACCATATTTGGAATAATTGCACAGTAAGACACCATGCACTGTCCCTTCAAATATGGGGTGCGTGCCCTGTACGCTTTTGGCACAGTGGGGTGTCAAAATCCCCCTCTTTTGCAATTATAGCAGAAGTTATGAATATTTAAGGCTCTGTGGTCTGATATTCGTAGCTTCTAGTGGTATAATCTTGGTGGCAGTCCGTTCGACTTAAACAGAGGATCAATTTGAGCCCCTACCTGTCAACATGAGACAAAGGGCGGAACCGAAGAACGCTTTTCACTAAGTGGTGGAGGTTTAAAACGCGACGACAATGTTTATTTTCAATTTTATAGGCCCAAATTTCTACGGAACCAAACAATGTGAACTCATGAGCTTTTGAAGGTGTGTACTTGACTCAAAACTGAGTCAGAATACCAAAACTGGTGACCCTGCACCCAAGGAAACCCCGCAAAAACCTCTCCAGCGACCCTAGTTTACCCATTGTGCTACAGCTTAAGGTTATTTAAAAATTCATATCTTGAAAAATAAGCATCAGAAGGCCACACAATTTGGCATCCTGCATAACATAATTCATATGACAATCCCTGAAAATATGGAGTGGCTATGCTGAATGCTATGGATTCAGTGACCCCCCCCCAAACTCAGGCAACCACAGTGACATTTTATAGAAAAATGATTGGATTTTCCTATATCACTTTTACCAGAATTTCTCCAGAACCAAGGGTCCAAACAAAAATCCAACAGAAAGGTTGTTTGGGGAAGACCCTCAGCTTTCAGACGAGACCTAAACTGAGTTCCAATGATGCTTATTCAGAAATCTGTGACCCCACAAAAGAAGCGACCAGTGAGACAATTCATTCAAAATGAATTGGTTTTCCTATACCGCTTTAACCCGAGTTTTTAAAAAAACAACAGTCCAGTTAAAAATCTGACAAATATGTTTTGGGGGACATCCTCAGCTTTCATATGAGACCTAAACTGAGTTTCTAGGAGTTTTATTCAGAACTCTGTGACCTCCCAAATGAGGCGACCACTGAGACATTTCATCGTCCCCTGGAGGCTTCCAGTCCCACAACTTGTCCCCTAGATCCTGCCAGGGCCATACACTGGCCCCTGGAGGCTGCCATTGCCACACACTGGCCCTCGGAGGCCACCAGACCCACACACAGGCCCCTGGAGGCTTCCAGGGACACACAATGGCCCTTGGAGTCTGCCTGGCCCATGAACTTGCCCCTGGAGGAAGGCGAGCAAATGAACTGGCCCCTGGAAGCTGCCAGGCCCATGAACTGATCTCTGGAGGCTTCCAGGCCCACACACCGGCCCCTGGAGGATGCCAGGTCCACATTCTGGCCCCTGGAATTTGACAGGCCCTTCCACTAGTAACTGAAGGATGCCTAGCCAACGCATTGGCCCACTGGCCCTTGGAGGCTGCCTGGCCCATGAACTGATTTCTGGAGGCTGCCAGGCTTACACCCTGGCCCCTGGAATTTGCCAGGCCCTCCCACTGGCCACTGGAGGCTGCCCACCCAATGGACTGGACCTTGGAGGCTGCCAGTCCCATGCACTGGAACTTGGAGGCTGCCATACCAACATACATGCCCCTGGAGGCTGCCAGACACACACATGGGTCCATTGAAACAGCCAGGTACACCAACTTGCCCCTGGAGGCTGCTTGGCCTACGCTGTGGTCCTGGAGGCTAAAAGGCCCACAAACTTGCCCCTGGCGGCTGTCAGGCACACTCATGAACCCCTGGAGGTAGCCAGGCCCACACAAGGGCCCCTAGAGGCTGCAAAGCACCCCCATTGGTTCCTGGTAGCTGCCAGGCCAATGCACCCACAAACTTGCCTTTGTAGGTCTTCAAGCCACCTACTGGCCCCTGGAGGCTAATCAGCCAACGCACTGGCCTCAGGAGGCTACAAGGCCCACCCACTGGCCCCTGGAAGCATGAAATGGCCACTGGAGGCTGAAAAGCCCTCAAACTGGCCCGTGGATATTTCCAAGTCTACCAACTGGCCCTTGGAGGATTCACAGAAAACGCAGTGGCCCCGGGAGACTGACAGGCCCAGCCACTGACCCAGGAGGCTGCCCATCCAACACACTTGACCCTGGAGGCTGCCCATCAAGTACACTTGCCCCTGGATGCAGCCAGACCAATCCACTGGTGCATGGAAGCTGCTAGGCCAACGCACTGGCCCCGGGAGGCTTGCAGGCCCACCCACTGACCCCGGGAGGCTGTCCAGCCAACACGATGGCCCTCTGGAGGCTGCCCAGCCAATTCCTGACCCCTGAGGTTGCCAGGCCCACCCACTGACCCCGGCAGGCTGCCCATCCAACACACTGTACCCTGGAGGCTGCCCATCAAGCACCCTGGCCCCTGGATGCAGCCAGGCCCATCCACTGGTCCATGGAGGCTGCCAGGCCAATGCACTGGCCCATGGAGACTTCCAGTCCCACACACTGGCCCTTGGAGACTACCAGGCCCACATACAGGCCCCTGGAGGCTGCCGGGACAACATACTGTTCCCTTGAGGCTGCCAGGTTCACACAATGACCTCTGGAGGCTTCTGGGTCCACTCAATAAACCTTAGAGGCTGTTAGGCCCTCACACTGGCCCTTGAAGGCTGCCGGGCCCACTCAATGTACCTTGGAGGCTGTCAGGCCCTCACACTGGCCCCTGGAGGTTGGCAGGCTCACACAATCGCCCCTGGAGGCTTCCAGGCCCACTCAATAGACTGTGTAGGATTTTGGGCCCTCACACTGGCTCCTGGAAGCTTCCAGGCCCACACAGTGGCCCCTGAAGGCTGCTGGGCCCACTCATTGGACCCTGGAGGCTGCCAGGCGTTGACCCATGCTCCTGAAAGGTTCCAGGACAACAGCCTGGCCTTTGGAGGCTGTGCGGCCCACACACTTTCCCATGGAGGCTGCCAAGCCCCCATACAGGCACCTGGAGACTGACATGGCAACACAAAACCCACAAGCAACACACAACCTGAAGGCTGCCTGGCCCACTAACTGGCCCCTGGAAGCAGCCCAGCAAATTAACTGGCCCCTGTATGCTGCGTGGCCCACACCCTGGCCCCTGGATACTGTAAGGCCCACCAACTGGCCCCTGGAGGCAGTCAGGTGCACTCAAGGTCCCCGGGAGGCAGTCAGGTCTACACAAGTGCCCCTGAATGCTGCCAGGACACACCCTGGCCCTTGGAATCTGCAAGGACCTCCCACTGGCCCAGCCAACGCATGTGTCCCTGGATGCTTCCAGACACACACACGGGCCTCTGGAGACAGCCAGTCACACCCACTGGCCCGTGGAGGCTGCCAGGCCAAAGCACTGGCCCCTTGAGGCTGGCAGGCACACCCAATGAACCCGGGAGGCTGCCCTGCCAACACACTAGCCCTTGGAGCCTGCTCAGCCAATGCACTGGCCTCTGGAAGCTGCAAGGCCCACCCACTGAACCGGGGAGGCCTCCCAGCTATCGCACAGGCCCCTGAGGCTTCCTAGAAAACACACTGGGCCTGGGAGGCTGCCAGGCCCACACCTTGGCCCCTGGTGGCTGTCAGAGCCACACACGGGCCCCTGGAGGCTGCCAGGGCCACACCATGTCCCCTGGAGGCTGCCAGACCCACACCCTAGGCCCCTGGAATTTGCCAGGCTTTCCCATTGGTCCCTGAAGGCTGCCCAGCCAATGCACTGGACTTTGAGGCTGCCAGTCCCATGCACTGGCACTTGGAGGCTGCGAGACCAACACATGTGCCCCTGGAGCCTGCCAGACACACACACGGGACCCTGGAGGTAGACACGCACACCCACTAGCCCTTGGAGGCTGCTAGGTTCACGCACTGCGCTCTGGTGACTGTAAGGCCAACAAACTTGCCCCTGGAGGCTGTCCGGCGCACTCAAGGGCCCCTGGAGGCTTCCCAGCCACGCACTGGCCCCTGGAGGCAGACAAGGAAAGCACTGGCCTCTGGAGGCTGCCTGGCCTATGCACTAGCCCCTGGAGTCTGCCAAACCCATGAACTCACCCCTGGAGGCTGTCCAGCCAATGCACTGGGCCCTGGAGGCAGATAAGCAAAACACTGGCCCCTGGAGGCTGTCCGACCCATGCACTGGCCCCTGGAGGATACAAGGCAAACATGCCCTTGCAGGCAGCCAGGCCCACACACTGGCCCCTGGAGTCTACCAGACCGATGAACTCGCCCCCAGAGGCTATCAAGCCCACACACAGGCCTCTGGAGGCTGTTGAGCTAACAAACTTTTCCTTTGAGGCTCCCAGGCTCAAACAATGGACCCTGGAGGCTGCTGGGCCCTCACATTCACCCTTGGAGGCTTCCAGGCCCACACAGTGGCCATTGGAGGCTGCAGGGCCCACTCCATAAATATGGAGGCTGGCGGGCCCTCATATTGGCCCTAGAAGGCAAACAGGCTCACACAATATCCCCTGGATGCTTCCGGGCCCACTAACTGGACCCTGGAGGCTGCGGGGCCCTCACACTGGCCCCTGGAGGCTGCCATACACACACACACGCACCCTTGGAAGCAGCGAGGTATGCCCACTTGCACGTGGAGGCTGACAGGCCCACGCTCTGGCCCTGGATGCTGTAAGGCCCACAAACTTGCCCCTGGTGGCTGTCGGGCACAATCAAGGGCCCCTGGAGGCAGCCAGGCCCACACAAGTGTCCTTGAAGGCTGCAAAGCACACACACTGGTTCCTGGAGGCTTTAAAGCCCATGCACTGCACTATAAAGCCCACAAACTTGCCCCTAGAGGCTGTCAAGCCCTCTCACTGGTTCCTTGAGGCTTCCCAGCCAACGCACTGGCCTTGGGATGCTGCCATGCCCACCCACTGGCCCCTGGAAGCTTTCAGGCGCATGAAATAGCCACTGGGGGCTGACATCCCTCACCCTTGCCCCTGGAAGTTTCTGGGTGAACACCTTGGCCCCTGGAGGCTGTGGGGCTCATACACTGGCTCCTGGAGGATTTCCGGCCCACACACAGGCAGCTGGAGGCTGCCAGGGCCACACCTTGGCCCCTGGAGGCTGCCAGGCCCAGGAACTGGCCCCTAGAGGCAGCCCAGGAATGAACTGGCCCCTGGAGAAATTCGGGCAAATGAAGTCTGAAGGCCCCTGGAGGCTGCCAGGCCCACAAACTCTCCCATAGAAGCTGCCAGACCTAAACATGGGCCCCTGGAGGCTGCCAGGCCCACACCCTGGCCCCTGCAATCTTCCAGGCCCTCCCACTGACCCCTGGAGGTTGCCCACCTAACGCACTGGACCTTGGAGGCTGCCAGCCCCATGCACTGGCACTTGGAGGCTGCCATACCAACATACATGCCCCTGGAGGCTGCCAGACACACACGGGCCCCGGGAGGCAGACAGGCATCTCCACTTGCCCCTGGAGGCTGCCAGGCAACACACTGGGCCCTGGAGACTGTAATGCCCACAAACTTGCCCTTTCAGACTATCTGGCACACTCAAGGGCCTCGGGAGTCAGCTAGGCCCACACAAGGGCCCCTGGAGGCTGCAAAGCACACCCACTGGTTCCTGGAGGCTTCCAAGCCCATGCACTGGGCTTTCGTGGCTGTAAAGCCCACAAACTTGCCCCTGGAAGTCGTCAGGCCCACTCACTATCCCCTGGAGGCTGCCCAGCCAACGCACTGGCCTCGGGACGCTGCCAAGCATACCCACTGGCCCCTGGAAACTTTCAGGCCCATGAACTGGCCACTGGAGGCTGGCAGGTTTCCAAGTCCTCCACTGGCCCTTGTAGCATTTCCAGCAAATGACCTGGCTCCTAGAGGCTGCCAGGCCCACCCACTGGCCCTTGGAGGATTCCCAGTAAACGCAGTGACCCCGGGAGACTGACAGACCCAGCCACTGACCCGGGAAGCTGCCTAGATAATGCACAGGCCCCTGGAGGCAGCCAGGCCATTCCACTGGCCAACGGAGGCAGCCAGGCCCACCCACTAGACCATTCAGGCTGCTAGGCCAACGCACGGACCCCAGGAGGCTGCCCAGCCAACCTACTGGCCCCTAGACATTGCCCAGCTATCGCACGGGTCCCTGGAGGCTTCCCAGCAAACACACTGGCCCCAGAAGGCTAACCGGCCCACACCTTGTCCCCTAGAGGCTGCCAGGCCCACACATGGATTCTTGAAGGCAGCCAGGTCCACACACTGGCTCCTGGAGGCTCCTAGGGTCACATACTGCCCCTGGAGGCTTCCAGGAGAATACAGTGGACACTGAAGGCTGCCAGGCCCACTCACTGAATCCTGAAGGCTGCCATGCCCTCACCCATGCCCCTGGAAGGTTCCAGGCCAACACCCTAGCCACTGGAGGCTATGTGGCCCATACACATGGGCCCCTGGAGGCAGACAGGAATCTCCACTTGCCCCTGGTGGATATTCGGCACACTCAAGGACCCCGGCAGGCAGTCAGGCCCACAAAAGGAGCCCCTGGAGGTTGCACAGCACACCCACTGGCCCCTGGAGGATACCAGTCCCATGCACTGGGCCCTGGAGCCTGTAAGGCCCACACACTGGCCCATGGAGGCTGCCCAGCCAATGCATTGGCCCCTGAAAGCAGACAAGCAAAATACTAGTGCCTGGAGGCAGCCCGGCCCATGCACTAGCCCCTGGTGCCTACTAGACCCTTGAACTCACCCCTCGAGGCTGTCCAGCCAATGAATTGGCCCCTGGAGAAGACAAGCAAAACACTGGCCCCTGGAGGCTTTCCGACCCACGCACTGGCCCCTGGAGGATGCAAGGCCAACAAACATGCCCTTGGAGGCTGCCAGGCCTACCCACTGGCCCCTGGAGCCTACCAGATGCATGAACTTGCCCCCAGAGGCTACCGGGCCCAAACACAGGCCTCTGGAACCTACCAGGCTGACAGACTGTTCCCTTGAGGCTGCTAGGCTCATACAATGGCTCCTGAAGGCTGCCAGGCCCACACTTAGGTTCATGGAGTCTGCCAGACCCACACCCTAGCCCCTGGAATCTGCTAGGCCCTTCCACTATAAACTGGAGGCTGCCATGCACTGGCACTTGGAGGCTACCATACCAATATACGTACATGCCCCAGGAGGCTGCTACTCACTGAACCTGGGAGACTGCTGGGCCCTCACACTGGCCCCTGGAGGTGAACATGCTCACACAATGGCCCTGGAAACTTCAAGGCCCACTCAATGAACTGTGTAAGATTCTGGGCCGTCATACTGGCCCCTGGAGGCTTCCAAACCACATAGTGACCCCTGGAGGCTGCCGGGCCCACTCACTGAACCCTGGAGACGGCCAGGCCTTCACCCATGCCCCTCAAAGGTTCCTTGCCAACACCCTGGCCCCTGGAGGCTGTGCGGCCCACACACTGGCCCCTGGAGGCTGTGAAGCCCAGGCACATGCACCTGGGGGCTGACAGGGCCACACACTGGCCATTGGAGACTGCCCGGCCCACAAACTGAATCCTGGAGGCAGCCCAGCAAATGAACTGGCCCCTGGAAGTAGGCAAGCAAATGAACTGGCCCATGGATGCTGCCAGGCCCACACTCGGGTTCCTGGAGGCTGTCAGGCCTACATCCTGGCCCCAGGAGACTGTAAGACACACACACCTGCCCCTGGAGGCTGTCAGGCACAGTCACAGATCCAGGGAGGCAGCCAGGCCCACAGAAAAGCTCCTGGAGGCTGCCAGGCCCACACTCGGGTTCCTGAAGGCTGCCAGGCCCACCCAATGGCAACTGGAATCTGCCGGGCCCTGACTCTGGCCCCTGGAGGCTGCAAGACCAACACATGTGCCCCTGGATGCTGCCAGACACACACAGGCCCCTGGAGGGAGCCAGGCACACCCACTGGCCCATGGAGGCTGCCCAGCCAACACACAGGCCTCTGGAGGCTGCCTGGCCCACGAACTGGCTCCTGGAGGCAGCCTAGCAAATCAACTGGCCCTGGAGGCAGGCGAGCAAATGATCTGGCCCATTGATGCTGCCAGGCCCACACTCAGCTTCCTGGAGGCTGTCAGGCCCACAAACGTGCCCCTGAAGGCTGTCAGGTGCCCTCAAGGTTCCTTGGAGGCAGCCAGGCACACACAAGGGCTCCTGGAGGCTTCCAGGCCCACATTTGGGTTCATGGAGTCTGCCATCCCTCCCACTGACCCCTGTAGGCTGCCAGACCAATACATGTGCCCCTGGAGGCTGTCCGACCCATGCACTGGCCCCTGGAGGATACAAGGCAAACAAACATGCCCTTGGAGGCAGCCAGGCCCACCCACTGGCCCCTGGAGCCTACCATGAAGTATGAACTCACCCCCAGAGGCTACCATGCCCACACATAGGCCTCTGGAGGCTACCAGGCCAACAGACTGTTCCCTTGAGGCTGCTAGGCTCATATAATGGCCACTGAAGGCTGCTGGGCCCACACTCAGATTCCTGTAGTCTGCCAGACCCACAGCCTGGCCCCTGGAATCTGCTAGGCCCTCACACTCTAAACTGGAGGCTGCCCACCCAACGCACTGGACCTTGGAGGCTGCCAGTCCCATGCACTGGCCCTTAGAGGCTGCCAGGCCAACATACATGCCCCTGGAAACTGCTGGACACACACATTGGCCCCTGGAAGCACACAGGCACACCTCCACTTGCCCCTGGAAGTTGCCATACCCATGCACTGGGCCCTGAAGACTTTAAGGCCCACAAACTTGGCCCTGGAAGCTATCCGGTGTACTCAAGGGCCCCGGGAGGCAGCCAGGCCCACAAAAGGACCCCTGGAGGCTGCACAGCACACCCACTGGCCCCTGGAGTATGCCAGTCCCATGCACTGGGCCCTGGAGCCTGTAAGGCCCACACACTGGCCCATAGAGGCTGCCCAGCCAACGCACTGGCCCCTGGAGGCAGACAAGCAAAACACTAGCGCCTGGAGGCTGCATGGCCCATGCACTAGCACCTGGAGCCTACCAGACCCATGAACTCACCCCTGGAGGCTGTCCAGACAACGCATTGGCCCCTGGAGCAGATAAACAAAACACTGGCCCCTGGAGGCTTTTCGACCCACGCACTGGCCCCTGGAGGATACAAGGCCAACAAATATGCCCTTGGAGGCTGCTAGGCCTACCCACTGGCCCCTGGAGCCTACCAGACGCATGAACTTGCGCCCTCACCCATGCCTCTGAAAGGTTCCAGGCCAACACTCAGCTCCCTGGAGGCTGTGTGGCCCACACACTGGACCCTGGAGGCTGTCAAGCTCACGCACAGGCACCTGGAGACTGACAGGGCCACACACTGGCCACTGGAGGCTGCCCGGCCCCCAAACTGGCTCCTGGAGGAAGCCCAGCAAATGAACTGGCCCCTGGAGGTAGGTGAGCAAATTAACTGGCCCATGGATGCTGCCAGGTCCACACTCGGATTCCTGGAGGCTGTCAGGCCCACACCCTGGCCCTTGGAGACTGTAAGACACACAAACATGCCCCTGGAGGCTGTCAGGCACACTCAAGGTTCCTGGGAGGCAGCCAGGCCCACACAAGGGCTCCTGGAGGCTGCCAGGTCCACACTCGGGTTCTTAAAGGCTTCCAGGCCCACCCAATGGCAACTGGAATCTGCCGGGCACTGACACTGACCCTTAGAGGCTGCAAGACCAACACATGTGCTCCTGGATGCTGCCAAACACACACAAGCCCCTAGAGGCAGCCAGGCACACCCACTGGCCCTTGGAGGCTGCCAGGCAAACACACTGGCCTCTTGAGGCTGGCAGGTACACCCAATGACCCACGGAGGCTGCCCAGCCAACACACTAGCCCTTGAAGCCTGCTCAGCCAATGCACTGGCCTCTGGAAGCTGCCAGGCCCACCCACTAACCCGGGGAGGCTTTGCAGCTATCGCACAGACCCCTGGAGGCTTCCTAGCAAACACACTGGGCCTGGGAGGCTGTCAGGCCCACACCTTGGCCCCTGGTGGCTGTCAGGGCCACACACAGGCCCTTGGAGCCTGCTCAGCCAATGCACTGGCCTCTGGAAGCTGCCAGGCCCACCCACTGACCTGGGGAGGCTTCCCAGGTATCGCACAGAGCCCTGGAGGCTTCCTAGCAAACACACTGGGCCTGGGAGGCTGCCAGGCCCACACCATGTCCCCTGGAGGCTGCCAGACCCACACCCTGCCCCTGGAATTTGCCAGGCTTTCCCACTGGCCCCTGGAGGCTGCCCAGCTAATGCACTGGCACTTGGAGGCTGCCAGACCAACACACGTGCCCCTGGAGCCTGCCAGACACACACACGGGACCTTGGAGGTAGACAGGCACACCCACTTGCCCCTGGAGGCTGCTAGGTCCATGCACTGCGCCCTGGTGACTGTAAGACCCACAAACTTGCCCTAGAGACTGTCCGGCGCACTCAAGGGCCCCTGGAGGCTTCCCAGCCAACGCACTGGAACCTGGAGGCAGACAAGCAAAGCACTGGCCTGTTGAGGCTGCCCGGCCAATGCACTAGCCCCTGGAGTCTGCCAGACCCATGAACTCACCCCTGGAGGCTGTCCAGCCAATGCACTGGGCCCTGGAAGCAGATAAGCAAAACACTGGCCCCTGGAGGCTTTCGGACCCATGCACTGGCCTCTGGAGGATAGAAGGCCCATAAACATGCCCTTGGAGGCAGCCAGGCCCACCCACTGGCCCCTGGAGCCTACCAGACCAATGAACTCTCCCCCAGAGGCTACCAAACCCACACACAGGCCCCTGGAGGCTGCTGAGCCAACAAACTTTTCCTTTGAGGCTCCCAGGCTTATACAATGGACCCTGGAGGCTGCTGGGCCCTCACATTCACCCTTGGAGGCTTCCAGGCCCACACAGTGGCCATTGGAGGCTGCAGGGCCCACTCCATAAACCATGGAAGCTGGCGGGCCCTCATATTGGCCCTGGAATGCTAACAGACTCACACAATATCCCCTGGAGGCTGTCAGGCCCTCACACTGGCCCCTGGAGGCTGCCAGACACACACACACGCACCCTTGGAAGCAGTGAGGTATGCCCACTTGCCCGTGGAGGCTGCCAGGCCCACGCTCTGGCCCTGGATGCTGACAGGCTCACAAACTTGCCCCTGGAGGCTTTCAGGCACACTCAAGGGTTCCTGGAGGCAGCCAGGCCCACACAAGTGCCCCTGAAGGCTGCAAAGCACACCCACTGGTTCCTGGAGGCTTTATAACCCATGCACTGGGCCCTGGAGGCTATAAAGCCCACAACTACCCCTGGAGGCTGTCAAGCCCTCTCACTGGTTCCTTGAGGCTGCCTAGCCAACGCACTGGCCTCGGGATGCTGCCATGCCCACCCTTTGGCCCCTGGACGCTTTCAGGCCCATGAAATGGCCACTGGAGGCTGCCATGCCCTCACCCTTGCCCCTAGAAGTTTCTGGGCGAACACCTTGGCCCCTGGAGGCTTTGGGGCTCATACACTGGCTCCTGGAGGCTGTCAAGCCCAAACACAGGCAGTTGAAGGCTGCCAGGGCCACACCTGGACCCCTGGAGACTGTCACGCCCAGGAACTGGCCCCTAGAGGCAGCCCAGGAATGAACTGGCCCCTGGAGAAATTCGGGCAAATGAAGTCTGAAGGCCCCTGAAGGCTGCCAGGCCCACAAACTCTCCCATACAGGCTGCCAGACCTAAACATGGGCCCCTGGAGGCTGCCAGGCCCACACCCTTCCCCCTGCAATCTTCCAAACCCTCCCACTGGCCCCTGGAGGTTGCCCACCTAACGCACTGAACCTTGGAGGCTGCCAGCCCCATGCACTGGCACTTAGAGGCTGCCATACCAACATACATGCCTCTGGAGGCTGCCAGACACACACTGGCCCCTGGAGGCAGACAGACATCTCCACTTGCCCCTGGAAGCTGCCAGGCCAACACAATGGGCCCTGGAGACTGTAATGCCCACAAACTTGCCCGTTGAGGCTATCTGGCAAACTCAAGGGCTTCGGGAGGCAGCCAGGCCAACACAAGGGCCCCTGGAGGCTGCAAAGCATACCCACTGGTTCCTGGAGGCTTCCAAGCCCATGCACTGGGCTCACACAATGGTCCTGGAGGCCTCAAGGCCCATTCAATAGACTGTGTAAGATTCTGGGCCCTCATACTGGCCCCTGGAGGCTTCCAAACCACACAGTGGACCCTGGAGGCTGCCGGGCCCACTCACTGAACCCTGGTGACGGCCAGGCCTTCACCCATGCCCCTCAAAGGTTCCTGGCAAACACCCTGGCTCCTGGAGGCTGTGCGGCCCACACTGGCCCCTGGAGGCTGTGAAGCCCACGCACAGGCACCTAGAGGCTGACAGGGCCACAAACTGGCCACTGGAGACTGCCCAGCCCACAAACTGAATCCTGGAGGCAGCCCAGCAAATGAACTGGCCCCTGGAGGTAGACAAGCAAATGAACTGGCCCATGGATGCTGCCAGGCCCACACTTGGGTTCCTGGAGGCTGTCAGGCCCACATCTTGGCCCCAGGAGACTGTAAGACACACAAACCCCCGGAGGCTGTCAGGCATACTCAAGATTCCTGGAAGGCAGCCAGGCCAACACAATGGCTCCTGGAGGCTGCCAGGCCCACACTCGGATTCCTGATGGCTGCCAGGCCCACCCAATGGCAACTGGAATCGGCCGGGCCCTGACTCTGGCCCCTGGAGGCTGCAAGTCCAACACATGTGCCCCTGGATGCTGTCAGACACACACAGGCCCCTGGATACTGCCAGACAGACACAGGCCCCTGGAGGCAGCCAGGCACACCCACTGGCCCATGGAGGCTGCCCAGCCAACACAAAGGCCTCTGGAGGCTGCCTGGCCCACGAACTGGCTCCTGGAGGCAGCCTAGCAAATCAACTGGCCCCTGGAGGCAGGTGAGCAAATGATCTGGCCCATAGATGCTGCCAGGCCCACACTCAGCTTTCTGGAGGCTGTCAGGCCCATACTCTGGCCCCTGGAAACTGTAAGGCCCACGAACATGCCCCTGAAAGCTGTCAGGTGCACTCAAGGTTCCTGGGAGGCAGACAGGCCCACACAAGGGCTCCTGGAGGCTGCCAGGCCCACATTTGGGTTCATGGAGTCTGCCAGGCCCTCCCACTGACCCCTGGAGGCTGCCAGACCAATACATGTGCCCCTGGAGGCAGCCCAGCCAATGCACTTTCTCCTGGAGGATACAAGACCAACAATCATGCCCTTGAAGGTAGCCAGGCCCACCCACAGGCCCCTGGAGCCTACCAGACGCATGAACTCACCCCCAGAGGCTACCGTGCCCACACACAGGCCTCTGGAGGCTACCAGTCTGACAGACTGTTCCCTTGAGGCTGCTAGGCTCAAACAATGGCCTCTGAAGGCTGCTAGGCCCAAACTCAGGTTTCTGGAGTCTGCCAGACCCACAGCCTGGCTCCTGGAATCTGCTAGGCCCTCACACTATAAACTGGAGGCTGCCCACCCAACGCACTGGACCTTGGAGGCTGTCAGTCCCATGCACTGGCCCTTGGAGGCTTCCAGTCCCATGCACTTGCACTTAGAGCCTGCCAGGCCACCATACATGCCCCTGGAGACTACCGGACACACACAGGCCCCTGCAAGCACACAGGCACCTCCACTTGCCCCTGGAGGCTGCCAGACCCACGCACTGGGTCCTGGAGACTTTAAGGCCCACAAACTTGCCCCTGGGGGCTATCCTGCCCCTGAGGGCTATCCGGTGCACTCAAGGGCCCCGGGAGGCAGCCAGGCCCACAAAAGGACCCCTGGAGGCTGTACAGCATACCCACTGACCCCTGGAGGATGCCAGTCCCATGCACTGGGCCCTCGAGCCTGTAAGGCCCACACACTGGTCCCTGGAGGCTGCACATCCAACGCACTGGACCCTGGAGGCAGACAAGCAAAACGCTAGCGGCTGAAGGCTGCCTGGCCCATGCACTAGCCCCTGGAGCCTACCAGACACATGAACTCACCCCTGGAGGCTGTTCAGCCAATGCACTGGCTCTTGGAGGCAGACAAGCAAAACACTGACCCCTGGAGGCTGTCAGGCAGTCTCAAGGGTTCCTGGAGGCAGCCAGGCTCACACAAGTGCCCCTGAAAGCTGCAAAGCACACCCACTGATTCCTGGAGGCTTTAAAGCCCATGCACTGGGCCCTGGAGGCTATAAAGCCCACAAACTACCCCTGGAGGCTGTCAAGTCCTCTCACTGGTTCCTTGAAGCTGCCTAGCCAACGCACTGGCCTCGGGATGCTGCCATGCCCACCCACTGGCCCCTGGACGCTTTCAGGCCCATGAAATGGCCACTGAAGGCTGCCATGCCCTCACCCTTGCCCCTAGAAGTTTCTGGGTGAACACCTTGGCCCCTGGAGGCTTTGGGGCTCATACACTGGCTCCTGGAGGCTGTCAACCCACACACAGGCAGTTGAAGGCTGCCAGGGCCACACCTGGACCCCTGGAGACTGTCACGCCCAGGAACTGGCCCCTAGAGGCAGCCCAGGAATGAACTGGCCCCTGGAGAAATTCGGGCAAATGAAGTCTGAAGGCTGCCAGGCCCACAAACTCTCCCATAGAGGCTGCCAGACCTAAACATGGGCCCCTGGAGGCTGCGAGGCCCACACCCTGGCCCCTGCAATCTTCCAGGCCCTCCCACTGGCCCCTGGAGGTTGCCCACCTAACGCACTGGACTTTGGAGGCTGCCAGCCCCATGCACTGGCACTTAGAGGCTGCCATACCAACATACATGCCTCTGGAGGCTGCCAGGCACACACGGGCCCCTGGAGGCAGACAGACATCTCCACTTGCCCCTGGAAGCTGCCAGGCCAACACACTGGGCCCTGGAGACTGTAATGCCCACAAACTTGCCCGTTGAGGCTATCTGGCAAACTCAAGGGCTTCGGGAGGCAGCCAGGCCAACACAAGGGCCCCTGGAGGCTGCAAAGCACACCCACTGGTTCCTGGAGGCTTCCAAGCCCATGCACTGGGCTCACACAATGGCCCTGGAGGCCTCAAGGCCCACTCAATGGACTGTGTAAGATTCTGGACCCTCATACTGGCCCCTGGAGGCTTCCAAACCACACAGTGGACCCTGGAGGCTGCCGGGCCCACTCACTGAACCCTGGAGACGGCCAGGCCTTCACCCATGCCCCTCAAAAGTTCCTGGCAAACACCCTGGCCCCTGGAGGCTGTGCGGCCCACACTGGCCCCTGGAGGCTGTGAAGCCCACGCACAGGCACCTAGAGGCTGACAGGGGCACACACTGGCCACTGGAGACTGCCCGACCCACAAACTGAATCCTGGAGGTAGCCCAGCAAATTAACTGGCCCCTGGAGGTAGACAAGCAAATGAACTGGCCCATGGATGCTGCCAGGCCCACACTTGGGTTCCTGGAGGCTGTCAGGCCCACATCCTGGCCCCAGGAGACTGTAAGACACACAAACCCCCGGAGGCTGTCAGGCATACTCAAGATTCCTGGGAGGCAGCCAGGCCCACACAAGGGCTCCTGGAGGCTGCCAGGCCCACACTCAGGTTCCTGAAGGCTGCCAGGCCCACCCAATGGCAACTGGAATCTGCCGGGCCCTGACTCTGGCCCCTGGAGGCTGCAAGTCCAACACATGTGCCCCTGGATGCTGTCAGACACACACAGGCCCCTGGATACTGCCAGACACACACAGGCCCCTGGAGGCAGCCAGGCACACCTACTGGCCCATGAAGGCTACCCAGCCAACACACAGGCCTCTGGAGGCTGCCTGGCCATAGAACTGGCTCCTGGAGGCAGCCTATCAAATCAACTGGCCCCTGGAGGCAGGTGAGCAAATGATCTGGCCCATAGATGCTGCCAGGCCCACACTCAGCTTTCTGGAGGCTGTCAGGCCCATACTCTGGCCCCTGGAAACTGTAAGGCCCACGAACATGCCCCTGAAGGCTGTCAGGCGCACTCAAGGTTCCTGGGAGGCAGCCAGGCCCACACAAGGGCTCCTGGAGGCTACCAGGCCCACATTTGGGTTCATGGAGTCTGCTAGGCCGTCCCACTAACCCCTGGAGGCAGCCCAGCCAATGCACTTGCTCCTGGAGGCAGACAAGCAAAACACTACTGGCTGAAGGCTGCCTGGTCCATGCACTAGACCCTGGAGCCTACCAGACACATGAACTCACCCCTGGAGGCTGTCAAGACAATGCACTGGCCCCTGGAGGCAGGAAAGCAAAACACTGGCCCCTGGAGGCTGTCCGACCAATGCACTGGCCCCTGGAGGATAGAAGACCAACAATTATGCCCTTGGAGGTAGCCAGGCCCACCCACAGGCCCCTGGATCCTACCAGATGCATGAACTCACCCCCAGAGGCTACCGTGCCCACACACAGGCCTCTGGAGGCTACCAGTCTGACAGACTGTTCCCTTGAGGCTGCTAGGCTCAAACAATGGCCTCTGAAGGCTGCTAGGCCCAAACTCAGGTTTCTGGAGTCTGCCAGACCTACAGCCTGGCCCCTGGAATCTGCTAGGCCCTCACACTATAAACTGGAGGCTGCCCACCCAACGCACTGGACCTTGGAGGCTGTCAGTCCCATGCACTGGCCCTTGGAGGCGTCCAGTCCCATGCACTTGCACTTAGAGCCTGCCAGGCCACCATACATGCCCCTGGAGACTACCGGACAAACACAGGCCCCTGCAAGCACACAGGCACCTCCACCTGCCCCTGGAGGCTGCCAGACCCACGCACTGGGCCCTGGAGACTTAAAGGCCCACAAACTTGCCCCTGGGGGCTATCCTGCCCCTGAGGGATATCCGGTGCACTCAAGGGCCCCGGGAGGCAGCCAGGCCCACAAAAGGACCCCTGGAGGCTGTACAGCATACCCACTGACCCCTGGAGGATGCCAGTCCCATGCACTGGGCCCTCGAGCCTGTAAGGCCCACACACTGGTCCCTGGAGGCTGCACATCCAACGCACTGGACCCTGGAGGCAGACAAACAAAACGCTAGCGGCTGAAGGCTGCCTGGCCCATGCACTAGCCCCTGGAGCCTACCAGACACATGAACTCAGCCCTGGAGGCTGTTCAGCCAATGCACTGGCTCTTAGAGGCAGACAAGCAAAACACTGGCCCCTGGAGGCTGTCCAACCCATGCACTGTCCCCTGGTAGGGACACAAGGCCATTAAACATGCCCTTGGAGGCTGACAGGTCCACCCACAGGCCTCTGGAGCCTTCCAGACTTATGAACTCTGCCCCAGAGGCTACTTTGCCAACACACAGGCCTGTGGAGGCTGCCAGGCCAACAGGCTGTTCCCTTGAGGCTGCTTGGCTCAAACAATGGCCCCTGAAGGCTGCCAGGCCCACACTCAAGCTCCTGGAGTCTACCAGACCCACACCCTGGCCCCTGGAATCTTCTAGGCCCTTCCACTATAAACTGAAAGCTGCTCACCCAATGCACTGGACCTTAAAGGCTGCCAGTTCCAAGTACTGGCACTTGGTGGCGGCCATACCAACATACATGCACCTTGAAGTTGCCAGACCCACTCAATGGACCTTGGAGGCTGTCAGGCCCACAACCTGGCCCCTGCAATCTGCCAGGCCCTCCCACTGACCCCCGGAGGTTGCTCACCTAACGCACTGGACCTTGGAGGCTGCCAGTCCCATGTACTGGCACTTGGAGGCTGCCATACCAACATACATGCCCCTGGAGGCTGCCAGACACACACACACGGGCTGCTGGAGGCAGACAGGCATCTCCACTTGCCCCTGGAGGCTGCCAGGCAACACACTGGGCCCTGGAGACTGTAATGCCCACAAACTTGCCCCTTCAGGCTATCTGGCACACTCAAGGGCCTCGGGAGGCAACCAGGCCCACACAAGGGCCCCTGGAGGCTGCATAGCACACCCACAGGTTCCTGGAGGCTTCCAAGCCCATGCACTGGGCCATGGTGGCTGTAAAGCCAACAAACTTGCCCCTGGAAGCCATCAGGCCAACTCACTGGCCCCTGGAGGCTGCCCAGCCAACGCACTGGCCTCGGGATGCTGCCAAGCCTACCCACTGGCCCCTGGAAACTTTCAGACCCATGAACTGGCCACTGGAGGCTGGCAGGTTTCCAAGTCCTCCACTGGCCCTTGGAGCATTTCCAGCAAATGACCTGGCTCCTAGAGGCTGCCAGGCCCACCCACTGGCCCTTGGAGGATTCCCAGTAAACGCAGTGACCCCGGGAGACTGAAAGACCCAGCCACTTACCCGGGAAGCTGCCTAGATAATGCACAGGCCCCTGGAGGCAGCCAGGCCAGTCCACTGGCAAATGGAGGCAGCCAGGCCCACCCACTGGACCATTGAGGCTACTAGGCCAACGCACTGACCCCAGGAGGCTGCCC
Source organism: Anomaloglossus baeobatrachus (assembly GCF_048569485.1). Lineage (NCBI taxonomy): Eukaryota > Metazoa > Chordata > Amphibia > Anura > Aromobatidae > Anomaloglossus > Anomaloglossus baeobatrachus. The sequence continues at coordinate 477,080,919 of NC_134356.1, forward strand.
AGCCAACCTACTGGCCCCTAGACATTACCCAGCTATGACAGGGGTCCATGGAGGCTTCCCAGCAAACACTGGCCCCAGGAGGCTAACAGGCCCACACCATGGCCTCTAGAGGCTGCCAGGCTCCTACATGGATCCTTGAATTCAGCCAAGTCCACACACTGGTTCCTGGAGGCTTTTAGGGCCATACACTGGCCCCTGGAGACTTCCAAGAGCATACAGTGGACCCTGAAGGCTGCCAGGCCCAGTCACTGGATCCTGGAGGCTGCCATGCCCTCACCCATGCCCCTGGAAGGTTCCAGGCCCCTGGAGGATATCCGGCACACTCTAGGGCCCTGGCAGGCAGCCAGCCCCACAAAAGGACCCCTGGAGGTTGCACAGCAAACCTACTGGCCCCTGGAGGATGCCAGTCCCATGCACTGGGCCCTGGAGCCTGTAAGGCCCACACACTGGCCCATGGAGGCAGTCAAGACAATGCATTGGCCCCTGGAGAAAACAAGCAAAACACTGGCCCCTGGAAGCTTCCCGACCCACGCACTGGCCCCTGGAGGATACAAGGTCAACAAACATGCCCTTGGAGGCTGCCAGGCCTACCCACTGGTCCCTGGAGCCTACAAGACGCATGAACTTGCCCCCAGAGGGTACCGGGCCAAAACACAGGCCTTTGGAACCTATCAGGCCGACAGACTGTTCCCTTGAGGCTGCTAGGCTCATACAATGGCCCCTGAAGTCTGCCAGGCCCACACTCAGGTTCATGTAGTCTGCCAGACCCACACCCTGGCACTTGGAATCTGCTAGGCCCTTCCACTATAAACTGGAGGCTGGCATGCACTGGCACTTGGAGGCTGCCATACCAACATAGATACATGCCCCAGGAGGCTGCTAGGCCCACTCACTTAAACTGGGAGGCTGCTGGGCCCTCATACTGGCCCTTGGAGGTTCCCAGACCCACTCAATGGACCTTGGAGGCTGTCAGGCCCTCACACTGGCCCCTGTAGGTTAACAGGCTCACACAATTTCCCTGGAGGCTTCCAGGCCCACTCAATGGACTGTGTAAGATTCTGGTCCCTCATACTGGCCCATGGAGGCTTCCAAGCCACACAGTGGTCCCTGGAGGCTGCTGGGCCCACTCGCTGGACCATGGAGGCTGCCAGGCCCTCACCCATGCCCCTGAAAGGTTCCAGGCAAACACCCTGGCCCCTGGAAGCTGTGTGGTCTACACACTGGTTCCTAGAGACTGTCAAGCACACGCACAGGTACCTGGAGGCTGAGAGGGCCACATGCTGGCCACTGGAGGCTGCTAGGCCCACAAACTGGCTCCTGGAGGCAACTCAGCAAATGAACTGGCCCCTGGGGGTAAGCGAGCAAATGAACTGGCCCATGGATGCTGCTAGACCCACACTCAGATTCCTGTAGGCTGTGAGGCCCACACTCTGGCCCCTGGAGACTGTAAGACACAAAAACGTGACCCTGGATGCTGTCAGGCACACTCAAGGTTCCTGGGAGGCAGCCATTCCAACACATGTGCCCCTGGATGCTGCCAGACACGCATAGTCCCCTGGAGGTAGCCAGGCACACCCACTGACCCATGGAGGTTGCCAGGCAAACACTCTGGCCCCTTGAACTTGGCAGGCACACCCAATGAGCCAGGAAGGTTGCCCAGCCAAGGCACTGGCCTCTGAAGACTGCCCGGCCCACGAACTGGCTCTTGGAGGCAGCCTAGGAAATCAACTGGCCCCTGGAGGCAGGCAAGCAAATGATCTGGCCCATGGATGCTGCCAGGCCCACACTTGGGTTCCTGGAGGCTGTCAGGCCCACATCCTGGCCCCAGGAGACTGTAAGACACACAAACCCCTGGAGGCAGCCAGGCCCACACAATGGCTCCTGGAGGCTGCCAGGCCCACACTCAGGTTCCTGAAGGCTGCCAGGCCCACCCAATGGCAACTGGAATCTGCCGGGCCCTGACTCTGGCCCCTGGAGGCTGCAAGTCCAACACATGTGCCCCTGGATGCTGTCAGACACACACAGGCCCCTGGATACTGCCAGACACACACAGGTCCCTGGAGGCAGCCAGGCACACCCACTGGCCCATGAAGGCTGCCCAGCCAACACACAGGCCTCTGGAGGCTGCCAGGCCCAAGAACTGGCTCCTGGAGGCAGCCTATCAAATCAACTGGCCCCTGGAGGCAGGTGAGCAAATGATATGGCCCATAGATGCTGCCAGGCCCACACTCAGCTTTCTGGAGGCTGTCAGGCCCATACTCTGGCCCCTGGAAACTGTAAGCCCACGAACATGCCCCTGAAGGCTGTCAGGCACACTCAAGGTTCCTGGGAGGCAGCCAGGCCCACACAAGGGCTCCTGGAGGCTACCAGGCCCACATTTGGGTTCATGGAGGCTGCCAGGCCCACCCACTGGCCTCTGGAATCTGTCAGGCCCTCCCACTGATCCCTGGAGGCTGCCAGACCAACACATGTGCCCCTGGAGGCTGCACAGCCAATTCACTGGCTCCTGGAGGCAGTCAAGAAAAACACTAGCGGCTGGAGGCTGCCTGGCTCATGCACTAGCCCCTGGAGCCTACCAGACACATGAACTCACATGAACTCACCCCTGGAGGCGGTCCAGCCAATGCACTGGCCCCTGGAGGCAGACATGCTAAACACATGAACTCACCCCCAGAGGCTACCTTGCCCATACACCGGCCTCTGGAGGCTACCAGGCCGACAGACTGTTCCCTTGAGGCTGCCACGCTCATACAGTGGCCCCTGGATTCTGCTAGGCCCTCACACTATAAACTGGAGGCTGCCCACCCAACGCACTGGACCTTGGAGGCTTTTAGTCACATGCAGTGGCCCTTGGATGCTGCCAGTCCCATGCACTGGCCCTTAGAGGCTGACAGGCCAACATACGTCCCCCTGGAGACTGCTGGACACACACATGGGCCCCTGAAAGCACACAGGCACCTCAACTTGCCTCTGGAGGCTGCCAGACCCACGCACTGGCCCCTGGAGGCAGACAAGCAAAACACTAGCGGCTGGAGGCTGCCTGGCCCATGCACTAGCCCCTGGAGCCTACTAGACCCATTATCTCACACCTGGAGGCTGTTCAGCCAATGCACTGGCCCCTAGAGGCAGACAAACAAAACCCTGGCCCCTGGAGGATTTCCGACCCATGCACTGGCCCCTGGAGGATACAAGGCCAACAAATATGCCCTTTGAGGCTGCCAGGCCCATCCACTGGCCCCTGGAGCCTACCAGACACATGAACTTGCCCCCAGAGGCTACCGCGCCCACACTCAGGCCTCTGGAGCCTACTAGGCCAACAGACTGTTCCCTTCAGGCTGCCAGGCTCATACAATGGCCCTTGAAGGCTGCCAGGCACACACTCAGGTTCCTGGAGTCTTCCAGACCCACAGCCTAGCCCCTGGAATCTGCTAGGCACTACCACTATAAACTGGAGGCTGCCCACCCAACGCACTGGACCTTGGAGGCTGCCAGTCCCATGCACTTGCACTTGGAGGCTGCCATACCAACATATATGCCCCTGAAGGCTGTCAGACACACACATGGGCCCCTGGAGGCTTACAGGCCCACTCAATGGACTGTGTAAGATTCTGGTCCCTCATACTGGCCCATGGAGGCTTCCAAGCCACACAGTGGTCCCTGGAGGCTGCTGGGCCCACTCGCTGGACCATGGAGGCTGCCAGGCCCTCACCCATGCCCCTGAAAGGTTCCAGGCAAACACCCTGGCCCCTGGAAGCTGTGTGGTCCCCACACTGGTTCCTAGAGACTGTGAAGCACACGCACAGGTACCTGGAGGCTGAGAGGGCCACATGCTGGCCACTGGAGGCTGCTAGGCCCACAAACTAACTCCTGGAGGCAACTCAGCAAATGAACTGGCCCCTGGGGGTAGGCGAGCAAATGAACTGGCCCATGGATGCTGCTAGACCCACACTCAGATTCCTGTAGGCTGTGAGGCCCACACTCTGGCCCCTGGAGACTGTAAGACACAAAAACGTGACCCTGGATGCTGTCAGGCACACTCAAGGTTCCTGGGAGGCAGCCATTCCAACACATGTGCCCCTGGATGCTGCCAGACACGCATAGTCACCTGGAGGTAGCCAGGCACACCCACTGACCCATGGAGGCTGCCAGGCAAACACTCTGGCCCCTTGAACTTGGCAGGCACACCCAATGAGCCAGGAAGGTTGCCCAGCCAAGGCACTGGCCTCTGGAGACTGCCCGGCCCACGAACTGGCTCTTGGAGGCAGCCTAGGAAATCAACTGTCCCCTGGAGGCAGGCAAGCAAATGATCTGGCCCATGGATGCTGCCAGGCCCACACTTGGGTTCCTGGAGGCTGTCAGGCCCACATCCTGGTCCCAGGAGACTGTAAGACACAAAACCCCCGGAGGCTGTCAGGCATACTCAAGATTCCTGGGAGGCAGCCAGGCCCACACAATGGCTCCTGGAGGCTGCCAGGCCCACACTCAGGTTCCTGAAGGCTGCCAGGCCCACCCAATGGCAACTGGAATCTGCCGGGCCCTGACTCTGGCCCCTGGAGGCTGCAAGTCCAACACATGTGCCCCTGGATGCTGTCAGACACACACAGGCCCCTGGATACTGCCAGACACACACAGGTCCCTGGAGGCAGCCAGGCACACCCACTGGCCCATGAAGGCTGCCCAGCCAACACACAGGCCTCTGGAGGCTGCCAGGTCCAAGAACTGGCTCCTGGAGGCAGCCTATCAAATCAACTGGCCCCTGGAGGCAGGTGAGCAAATGATCTGGCCCATAGATGCTGCCAGGCCCACACTCAGCTTTCTGGAGGCTGTCAGGCCCATACTCTGGCCCCTGGAAACTGTAAGGCCCACGAACATGCCCCTGAAGGCTGTCAGGCGCACTCAAGGTTCCTGGGAGGCAGCCAGGCCCACACAAGGGCTCCTGGAGGCTACCAGGCCCACATTTGGGTTCATGGAGGCTGCCAGGCCCACCCACTGGCCTCTGGAATCTGTCAGGCCCTCCCACTGATCCCTGGAGGCTGCCAGACCAACACACGTGCCCCTGGAGGCTGCACAGCCAATTCACTGGCTCCTGGAGGCAGTCAAGAAAAACACTAGCGGCTGGAGGCTGCCTGGCTCATGCACTAGCTCCTGGAGCCTACTAGACACATGAACTCACATGAACTCACCCCTGGAGGCGGTCCAGCCAATGCACTGGCCCCTGGAGGCAGACATGCTAAACACTGGCCCCTGGAGGCTGTCCAACCATGCACTGGCCCCTTGATTATACAAGGCCAACAAACATGCCCTTGGAGGCAGCCAGGCCCACCCACTGATCCCTGGAGGCTGCCAGACCAACACATGTGCCCCTGGAGGCTGCACAGCCAATTCACTGGCTCCTGGAGGCAGTCAAGCAAATCACTAGTGGCTGGAGGCTGCCTGGCTCATGCACTAGCCCCTGGAGCCTACCAGACACATGAACTCACCCCTGGAGGCGGTCCATGCTAAACACTGGCCCCTGGAGGCTGTCCAACCATGCACTGGCCCCTTGATTATACAAGGCCAACAAACATGCCCTTGAAGGCAGCCAGGCCCACCCACAGGCCCCTGGAGCCTACCAGATGCATGAACTCACCCCCAGAGGCTACCTTGCCCATACACAGGCCTCTGGAGGCTACCAGGCCGACAGACTGCTCCCTTGAGGCTGCCACGCTCATACAGTGGCCCCTGGATTCTGCTAGGCCCTTACACTATAAACTGGAGGCTGCCCACCCAACGCACTGGACCTTGGAGGCTTTTAGTCACATGCAGTGGCCCTTGGATGCTGCCAGTCCCATGCACTGGCCCTTAGAGGCTGACAGGCCAACATACGTCCCCCTGGAGACTGCTGGACACACACATGGGCCCCTGAAAGCACACAGGCACCTCAACTTGCCTCTGGAGGCTGCCAGACCCACGCACTGGCCCCTGGAGGCAGACAAGCAAAACACTAGCGGCTGGAGGCTGCCTGGCCCATGCACTAGCCCCTGGAGCCTACTAGACTCATTATCTCACACCTGGAGGCTGTTCAGCCAATGCACTGGCCCCTAGAGGCAGACAAACAAAACCCTGGCCCCTGGAAGATTTCCGACCCATGCACTGGCCCCTGGAGGATACATGGCCAACAAATATGCCCTTTGAGGCTGCCAGGCCCATCCACTGGCCCCTGGAGCCTACCAGACGTATGAACTTGCCCCCAGAGGCTACCGCGCTCACACTCAGGCCTCTGGAGCCTACTAGGCCAACAGACTGTTCCCTTCAGGCTGCCAGGCTCATACAATGGCCCCTGAAGGCTGCCAGGCACACACTCAGGTTCCTGGAGTCTTCCAGACCCACAGCCTAGCCCCTGGAATCTGCTAGGCACTACCACTATAAACTGGAGGCTGCCCACCCAACGCACTGGACCTTGGAGGCTGCCAGTCCCATGCACTTGCACTTGGAGGCTGCCATACCAACATATATGCCCCTGAAGGCTGTCAGACACACACATGGGCCCCTGGAGGCAGCCAGGCTCACCCACTTGCCCTTGGAGGCTGCCAGGCCCATGCACTGGCCCTGGAGGTTGTAAAGGCTACAAACCTGCCCCTAGAGGTTTGTCAGGAGCACTCAAGGGCCCCTGTAGGTTGCCAGGGCCACACAAGGGACCCTGAAGGCTGAAAGCACACCCACTGGTTACTGGAGGCTGCCAGGCCCATACACTGGTCCCCCAAAAGCTATAAAGCCCACAAACTTGCCTCTGGAAGACGTCAGGCCCACCCACTGGCCCCTGGAGGCTGGCCAGCCAACGAACTGGCCTCAGGAGGCTGGCCCCTGGAAGCTTTCAGGCCCATGAACTCACCACTGGAGGATGGCAGGTCCACAAACTGGTCTGTTGATGTTCCCAAGTCCACCCACTTGCCCTTGGAGCATTCCCAGCAAATGACTTAACCCCTGGAGGCTAACAGGCCCACCCACTAGCCCTTGGAGGATTTCCAGAAAATGCAGTGGCCCCGACAAAATGACAGCTCTAGCCACTGACCCGGGAGGCTGTCCACCCAACGCACTGGACCCTGTAGGCTGTTCACCTAATGTAGGGGCCTCAGGAGGCTTCCCATCAAGCACACTGGCCACTGGATGCAGCTAGGCCCACCCACTGGTCCATGGAGGCTGCCAGACAAACGCACTGGCCCCTGGAGGCTGACGGGCCCACCCATTGACCCCGAGAGGATGCCCAGCCAACACACTGGCCTCTGGAGGCTGCCAAGTCCACATACTGGCCCTTGGAGGCTTCCAGACCCACACCCTGGCCCTTGGATCCTTTCAGGGCCACACAGTTGCCTCTGAAGACTGCAAGGGCCACACACTGGCCCTTGGAGGCTACTAGGCCCACACACAGGCCTCTGGACACTGCCGGCTCGACATACTGTTCCCTTGAGGCTGCCAGGCTTAATGGCCCCTGGAGGCTTCTGGGCCCACTCACTGAACCTTGGAGGCTGCTGGGCCCTTACACTGGCCCTTAAAGGCTGCCGGACCCACGTATTGTGCCTTGGAGGCTGTCGGGCCCTCACACTGGCCCCTGGAGGTTGACAGGCTCACATAATGGCCCTGGAGGCTTCCAGGCCCAAACAGTGACCCCTGGAGGCTGCCGGGCCCACTCACTGAACCCTGGAGACTGCCAGGCCTTCACCCATGCCCCTCAAAAGTTCCTGGCCAACACCCTTGCCCCTGGAGGCTGTGCAGCCCACACACAGGCACCTGGAGGCTGAGAGGGCCACATTCTGGCCCCTGGAGGCTGCCCGGCCCACGAACTGGCTCCTGGAGGAAGCCCAGCAAATGAACTGGCCCCTGGAGGAAGGCGAGCAAATGAACTGGCCCATGGATGCTGCCAAGCCCATACTCGGGTTCCTGGAGGCTGTCAGGCGCACTCAAGGTTCCAGGGAGGCAGTAAGGCCCACACAAGAGGTCCTAGAGGTTGCTAGGCCTACACTCAGTTCCTGTAGGCTGCCAACCCCACTCTCTAGCCCCTGGATCCTGCCAGACCCTCCCACTTGCCCCTGGAGGGAGGCTACCATACCAACACATGTGCCCGTGATGCTGCCAGACACACACTCAGGCCCCTGTAGGAAGCCAGGCACACCCAATGACCCTGGGAGGCTGCCCAGCAAACACATTGGCCCCTGGAAGCTGCCAGGCCCAATCACTGACCCTCGGGAGGCTGCCCAGCTATTACACAGGCTTCTTAGCAAACACACTGACCCCGGAAGGCTTCCAGGCCCTCACCTTGGCCCCTAGAGGCCGCCAGATACACACACGGGCCCCTAAAGGCTGCCAGGGCCACACACTGGCCCCTGGAGGCTACCAGGGCCACATACTGGCCCTCGGAGGCTACCAGGCCTACAAAGAAGCCCGTAGAGGCTGCCGGGCCAACACACTGTTCCCTTGAGGCTGCCAGGCTCACACAATGGCCCCTGGAGGCTTCTGGACCCACTCACTAAATATTGGAGGCTGCTGGGCCCTCACACTTGCCCTTGGAGGCTGTTGGGCCCTCACACTGGCACCTGGAGGTTACCAGGCTCACACAATGGTCCTGGAGGCTTCCAGGCCCACTCAATGGACTGTGTAAGATTCTGGACCCTCACACTGGCACCTGGAGCCTTCCAGGGTCACCCCGTGGCCCCTGGAGGCTACCGGGCCCACTCCCTGGACCCTGGAGGCTGAGAGGCCCTCACCCATGCCCCTAAAAGGTTCCATAGCAAATTAGGCAAGTCAGGCTCTACCACTCAGTGGGTAGGTGCTATTGAGGTAAACATATATACTACAATAATAACATCTTTGTACCATGTTAGCAAGTAGAGATAAAATTAATTGTTTAAAAGAACCGAAGTCCTCAGTGGTTGATACCTTTTAATGGCTAACTGAAAAGATGGTAATAATAGCAAGCTTTCGAGACTACTCAGGTCTCTTCTTCAGGCTCAATATAACACAAAATCTGAAGAAACAGATACAGATACAAAACAAGTTGAGAACAAAGCCAAAACTTGACACAAAAATTACAACAATACTACTACAGACTACGAACCCTTCTGATCCACAACAAGGAAAAGAAACTACATATACTGCGCCTCAATTCAGGACTTAATACAAACAGGTCGAAAACAATGCCAAAACCTGACATACTGCCCCATTCTATGTCCTGTTGTGTATAAATATGTGACTCTTCAGATTTTGTGTTATATTGAGCCTGAAGAAGAGACCTGAGTAGTCTCGAAAGCTGCTATTATTACCATATTTTCAGTTAGCCATTAAAAGGTATCAACCACTGAGGACTTCAGTTCTTTTAAACAAAATTTTTAATAATAACATCAGCACTCATATATGGACAAGAGAAAATTTTGAACATTTCAAAAATCTTTATTTTATTTTTGATAAACTGCAAAAAGTTAGAGCAAACCCGACGTTTCTGATATGTAAGTCTCTCTCGAGGTTTTGCGTGGAGAGGAAGAACAATAGATACAAGTCCCAGGCGAACCACCAAGCAAAGTAATTTCAGAATTTAATTTAATTTCAATAATTTGCAGAACAAAAAGATCAACCAGGGATCATGGGCGTGTAGAGCACTATGTGGGGCGTACACATCGCTATGTGTGGGTGAAGAGCGCTATGTGGGGGTATAGAGCGCTATGTGTGGGGTGCAGAGCATTATTTGCGGATGCAGAGCGTTATGTGGGGCTGGAGAGCACTATCTGGGGGTTGCAGAGCGCTAAGTGAGAGGTGCAGAGAGCTATTTGTCGGAGCAGAGCACTATGTGGAAGTGTAGAGTGCTATATGTTTGACCAGAGCGCTATGTGGGGGTGCAGAGCGCTATGTGGGGGATGTATAGTGCTATGTGTAGCGTGCAAAGTGTAAATGTTGCGTGCAGACCATGACATATTTTCCAAAATGAATGTTTTTTTTGGGTGCAGACCCCTAATTGCTAAATACTACCTCCACAGCTCTGAGATTAATGATTCCTGTTTTTATGTCCCCCAAGTGATATTTTCTTGGCTAGAAACACATACTTTATGATTTTAATAAATGAGCCTTTTGTATGGCCTATTTGTACCATATGTGGTAGAAAAGGCTATTTGGCAGCAGTTGGACCATTAGGCATCCATTTCATCAGTGTCTTCTTAGTCTGAAAGACCATAAGCCCAAGTACAAAAATTGCCTGAAGTAGGGTCTGGTAACCTGGAAGTGACCCCATAAACCAGAATGCAGAATTTTTTCTAAGTCTCAAAAAACTGTTTCTCGGTTCCCATTGCCGAGTCCGGTCAAGAATGAACTGTTTCTTGGGTCACATTGAGTTCATCCCAAAAATGGTTAGCGGCAGCAATAACCGATTAAGTTTGGTAATACGGGGCGTGTAGAGCACTATGTGGAAAGTTCAGAGTGCTATGTGTAGATGTAGAGTGCTATGTGGGGGGGTGAAGAGCGCTATGTGGGGGTGCAGAGCGCTATGTGTGGGGTGCAGAGCATTATCTGCCTATGCAGAGCACTATTTAGGGTTGGAGAGCGCTATATGGGGGGTGCAGAGCGCTATGTATAAGGTGCCGAGAGCTATTTGTCGGAGCAGAGCTCTATGTGGGGGGGCAGAGCGCTATATGGGGGATGTATAGCGCTATGTGTGGTGAGCAGAGTGCAAATGTTGGGTGCAGAGCATGACATATCTTCCAAAGTGAATGGGATTTTCGGGGGCAGCCCCCTAATTGCTAAATACTGCCTCCACAGCTCTGAGATTAATGATTCCTGTTTTTATGTCCACCAAGTGATATTTTCTTGGCTAGAAACACATACTTTATGATTTTAATGAATCAGCCTTTTGTATGGCCTTTTTGTACCATATGTGGTAGAAAAGGCTATTTGGCAGCAGTTGGTCCATTAGGCATCCATTTCATCAGTGTCTTCTTAGTCTGAAAGACCATAAGCTGAGGTACAAGAATTACCTTAAGTGTTCTCAGAAAAATGAGGGGGTGTCAGGCAGGAAGTGGTAGCTTGACAAGAATTGCCTGAGGTGGGGTCCGGAAAAATGGAAGTGACCCCATAAACCAGAGTGCAAGAATTGCACCAGAGACAGCAAGATGACAGAGACAGCAAGATGAAAGACAGGTGTAGGGCTGGTGCTCCCAGACCCCTGGCGCTACAGGCCTTGCCCTCCACCCCCATATAATCATTTTTGCTCCCTCTTCCTGTGCCGCCCCCCACAGTCAACCGACTTAGACACCGTAATTACTAGTGCAAGAATAGATCCATTGGAGGTCTGAGAAATATGTGGGGATGTCAGGCACCAAGGGTCACCCACCAGGGGCCCCATGTGATTTTTTTTCTCGGTAACTGTCACATTGTGGGGTACATTTCAGGAGACATATTTTGGGGTGCAGACCCGAAATTGCTAAATACTGCCTCCCACAGTCCCTATATTAATGACTCCTGTGTTTTGTCCATAAATTGATTTTTTTTCTTGGCTAAAAACAGATACTTTATGATTTCATTGAATCAGCCTTTTGTATGGCCTTTTTGTACCATATGTGGTAGAAGAGGCTATTTGGCAGCCTTTGAACCTTTAGGAATCCTGTAATTCAGTGCCTTCTTAGTCTGAAAGGCCCATAAGCTGAGGTACAAGAATTATTCTCAGAAAAATGAGGGGGTGTCAGGCAGCAAGTGGTAGCTTGCCAGGGTACCCATAAGCCCAGGTACAAGAATTAGCCCAAGCAGGGTCTGATCACCATGTGATTATTTCTAGGTAACTGTCCCATTGTCGGGTACATTTGAGATTTGAGAAAGAATTGGAGTCGTCGAGCAGTTAGTAATGTCCCCAGTTAAGCCGGACCGAGGCAGAAAAGTACCGCAGTTCCTGGAGCTGCCAGGTGGATGCAGCAGTCAAATTCAATCTCGTGTTGGTTCTTTTGATTTTTCTGCTCATTTCAGGTACTGCAACCGAGGATCCGCAAAAATGTCTGGAACTGACGGTCGGATTCGAGTTCAGAGAGGTGCCCCTGGAAACTCCATAAGCCAAGAACAAACATATGATAAAAAAGGGACACTTTGACTTGACCACAAGGAGCCTTTTTCAGTCACCAGGGCGGGCCAGACACCCCTCCCAGATAATGGAAGTCCGAACATTTTGAAACTTTTTCTAAGTCCCAAAAAAACTGTTTCTTGGTTCCCATTGCCGAGTCCGGTCAAGAATGAACTGTTTCTTGGGTCACATTGAGTTCATCCCAAAAATGGTTAGCGGCAGCAAAAACCGATTAAGTTTGGTAATGTGAGGCGTGTAGAGCACTATGTGGAAAGTTCAGAGTGCTATGTGTAGATGTAGAGCGCTTTGTGGGGGGTGCAGAGCGCTATGTGTGGGGTGCAGAGCATTATCTGCTTATGCAGAGCACTATTTGGGGTTGGAGAGCGCTATGTGGGGGGTGCAGAGCGCTATGTATGAGGTGCCGAGAGCTATTTGTCGGAGCAGAGCGCTATGTGGGGGGGGGCAGAACGCTATATGGGGGATGTATAGTGCTATGTGTGGCGAGCAGAGTTCAAATGTTGGGTGCAGAGCATGACATATCTTCCAAAGTGAATGGGATTTTCGAGGGCAGCCTGCTAATTGCTAAATACTGCCACCACAGCTCTGAGATTGATTCCTGTTTTTATGTCCCCCAAGTGATATTTTCTTGACTAGAAACACATACTTTATGATTTTAATGAATCAGCCTTTTGTATGGCCTTTTTGTACCATATGTGGTAAAAAAGGCTATTTGGCAGCAGTTGGACCATTAGGCATCCATTTCATCAGTGTCTTCTTAGTCTGAAAGACCATAAGCCAAGATACAAGAATTGCCTGAAGTGGGGTCTGGAAAACTGGAAGTGACCCCATAAACCAGAATGCAAGAATTGCACCAGAGACAGCAAGATGACAGAGACAGCAAGATGAAAAACAGGTGAAGTTCTGGTGCTCCAAGACCCCTGGCGCTACAGGCCTTGCCCTCCACCCCCATATAATTATTTTTGCTTTCTCTTCCTGTGCCGCCCCCAAAGTCTACCGACTTAGGCACCATACTTACTGATGCAAGAATAGATCCATTGGAGGTCTGAGAAATATGTGGGGATGTCAGGCACAAAGGGTCACCCACCAGGGGCCCTATGTGATTTTTTTTCTCGGTAACTGTCATATTGTGGGGTACATTTCAGGAGACATATTTTGGGGTGCAGACACAAAAGTGCTAAATACTGCCTCCCACAGTCCCTAAATTAATGACTGCTGTGTTTTGTCCCCCAATTGCTTTTTTTCTTGACTAAAAACATATACTTTATGAATTCAATGAATCAGCCTTTTGTATGGCCTTTTTGTACCATATGTGGTAGAAGAGGCTATTTGGCAGCCTTTGAACCTTTAAGAATCTCGTGTAATTCAGTGCCTTCTTAGTCTGAAAGGCCCATAAGCTGAAGTACAAGAATTACCTTAAGTGTTTTCAGAATAATCAGGGGGCGTCAGGCACCAAGTGGTAGCTTGCCAGGGTACCCATAAGCCCAGGTACAAGAATTAGCCCAAGCGGGGTCTGATCACCATGTTATTATTTTTAGGTAACTGTCCCATTTTAGGGTACATTTGAGATCTGAGAAAGAATTAGAGTTGTCGAGTAGTTAGTAATGTCCCCGGTTAAGCCGGACCGAGGCAGAAAAGTACCGCAGTTCCTGGAGCTGCCAGGTGGATGCAGCAGTCAAATTCAATCTCGTGTTGGTTCTTTTGATTTTTCTGCTCATTTCAGGTACTGCAACCGAGGATCCGCAAAAATGTCTGGAACTGACGGTCGGATTCGAGTTCAGAGAGGTGCCCCTGGAAACTCCATAAGCCAAGAACAAACATATGACAAAAAAGGGACACTTTGACTTGACCACAAGGAGCCTTTTTCAGTCACCAGGGTGGGCCAGACACCCCTCCCAGATAATGGAAGTCCGAACATTTTGAAATTTTTTCTAAGTCCCAAAAAAACTGTTTCTCGGTTCCCATTGCCGAGTCCGGTCAAGAATGAACTGTTTCTTGGGTCACATTGAGTTCATCCCAAAAATGGTTAGCGGCAGCCAAAACCGATTAAGTTTGGTAATGTGAGGCGTGTAGAGCATTATGTGGAAAGTTCAGAGTGCTATGTGTAGATGTAGAGCGCTATGTGTGGGGTGCAGAGCGCTATGTGTGGGGTGCAGAGCATTATCTGCTTATGCAGAGCACTATTTGGGGTTGGAGAGCGCTATGTGGGGGGTGCAGAGCGCTATGTATGAGGTGCCGAAAGCTATTTGTCGGAGCAGAGCGCTATGTGGGGGGGCAGAACGCTATATGGGGGATGTATAGTGCTATGTGTGGCGAGCAGAGTTCAAATGTTGGGTGCAGAGCATGACATATCTTCCAAAGTGAATGGGATTTTCGAGGGCAGCCCGCTAATTGCTAAATACTGCCACCACAGCTCTGAGATTAATGATTCCTGTTTTTATGTCCCCCAAGTGATATTTTCTTGACTAGAAACACATACTTTATGATTTTAATGAATCAGCCTTTTGTATGGCCTTTTTGTACCATATGTGGTAAAAAAGGCTATTTGGCAGCAGTTGGACCATTAGGCATCCATTTCATCAGTGTCTTCTTAGTCTGAAAGACCATAAGCCAAGGTACAAGAATTGCCTGAAGTGGGGTCTGGAAAACTGGAAGTGACCCCATAAACCAGAATGCAAGAATTGCACCAGAGACAACAAGATGACAGAGACAGCAAGATGAAAAACAGGTGAAGTTCTGGTGCTCCAAGACCCCTGGCGCTACAGGCCTTGCCCTCCACCCCATATAATTATTTTTGCTTTCTCTTCCTGTGCCGCCCCCAAAGTCTACCGACTTAGGCACCATACTTACTGATGCAAGAATAGATCCATTGGAGGTCTGAGAAATATGTGGGGATGTAAGGATCCAAGGGTCACCCACCAGTGGCCTCATGTGATTTTTTTTCTCGGTAACTGTCACATCGTGTGGTACATTTCAGGAGACATATTTTTGGGTGCAGACCCGAAAGTGCTAAATACTGCCTCCCACAGCCCCAAAATTAAGGACTCCTGGTTTTTTTTCCCCAATTGATTTTTTTGTTGGCTAAAAACACATACTTTATGATTTCAATGAATCAGCCTTTTGTATGAGCTCTATGTGGGGATGCAGAGCGCTATGTGTGGGATGCAGAGCGCTATGTGTGGGATGCAGAGCATTATTTGCGGATGAAGAGCGCTATGTGGGGTTGGAGAGCACTATCTGGGGGGTGCAGAGCACTTTGTGAGAAATGCAGTATGCTATATGTCGGAGCAGAGCGCTATATGGCAGTGTAGAGCACTATATGTTGGAGCAGAGCGCTATGTGGAAGTGCAGAGCGCTATGTGGGGGATGTATAGCGCTATGTGTGGCGCACAGAGTGCAAATGTTGGGTGCAGAGCATGATATATCTTCCAAATTGAATGGGATTTTCAAGGGCAGCCCCCTAATTGCTAAATACTGCCACCAAAGCTCTGAGATTAATGATTCCTGTTTTTATGTCCACCAAGTGATATTTTCTTGGCTAGAAAAACATACTTTATGATTTTAATGAATCAGCCTTTTGTATGGCCTTTTTGTACCATATGTGGTAGAAAAGGCTATTTGGCAGCAGTTGGACCATTAGGCATCCATTTCATCAGTGTCTTCTTAGTCTGAAAGACCATAAGCTGAGGTACAAGAATTACCTTAAGTGTTCTCAGAAAAATGAGGGGGTGTCAGGCAGCAAGTGGTAGCTTGACAAGAATTGCCTGAGGTGGAGTCCGGAAAAATGGAAGTGACCCCATAAACCAGAGTGCAAGAATTGCACCAGAGACAGCAAGATGACAGAGACAGCAAGATGAAAGACAGGTGTAGGGCTGGTGCTCCCAGACCCCTGGCGCTACAGGCCTTGCCCTCCACCCCCATATAATCATTTTTGCTCCCTCTTCCTGTGCCGCCCCCACAGTCAACCGACTTAGACACCGTAATTACTAGTGCAAGAATAGATCCATTGGAGGTCTGAGAAATATGTGGGGATGTCAGGCACCAAGGGTCACCCACCAGGGGCCCCATGTGATTTTTTTTCTCGGTAAGTGTCACATTGTGGGGTACATTTCAGGAGACATATTTTGGGGTGCAGACCCGAAATTGCTAAATACTGCCTCCCACAGTCCCTATATTAATGACTCCTGTGTTTTGTCCATAAATTGATTTTTTTTCTTGGCTAAAAACACATACTTTATGATTTCAATGAATCAGCCATTTGTATGGCCTTTTTGTACCATATGTGGTAGAAGAGGCTATTTGGCAGCCTTTGAACCTTTAGGAATCCTGTAATTCAGTGCCTTTTTAGTCTGAAAGGCCCATAAGCTGAGGTACAAGAATTATTCTCAGAAAAATGAGGGGGTGTCAGGCAGCAAGTGGTAGCTTGCCAGGGTACCCATAAGCCCAGGTACAAGAATTAGCCCAAGCGGGGTCTGATCACCATGTGATTATTTCTAGGTAACTGTCCCATTGTCGGGTACATTTGAGATTTGAGAAAGAATTAGAGTCGTCGAGCAGTTAGTAATGTCCCCAGTTAAGCCGGACCGAGGCAGAAAAGTACCGCAGTTCCTGGAGCTGCCAGGTGGATGCAGCAGTCAAATTCAATCTCGTGTTGGTTCTTTTGATTTTTCTGCTCATTTCAGGTACTGCAACCGAGGATTCGCAAAAATGTCTGGAACTGACGGTCGGATTCGAGTTCAGAGAGGTGCCCCTGGAAACTCCATAAGCCAAGAACAAACATATGACAAAAAAGGGACACTTTGACTTGACCACAAGGAGCCTTTTTCAGTCACCAGGGTGGGCCAGACACCCCTCCCAGATAATGGAAGTCCGAACATTTTGAAATTTTTTCTAAGTCCCAAAAAAACTGTTTCTTGGTTCCCATTGCCGAGTCCGGTCAAGAATGAACTGTTTCTTGGGTCACATTGAGTTCATCCCAAAAATGGTTAGCGGCAGCCAAAACCGATTAAGTTTGGTAATGTGAGGCGTGTAGAGCACTATGTGGAAAGTTCAGAGTGCTATGTGTAGATGTAGAGCGCTATGTGGGGGGTGCAGAGCACTATGTGTGGGGTGCAGAGCATTATCTGCTTATGCAGAGCACTATTTGGGGTTGGAGAGCGCTATGTTTGGTGCAGAGCGCTATGTGTGAGGTGCCGAGAGCTATTTGTCGGAGCAGAGCGCTATGTGGGGGGGCAGAACGCTATATGAGGGATGTATAGTGCTATGTGTGGCGAGCAGAGTTCAAATGTTGGGTACAGAGCATGACATATCTTCCAAAGTGAATGGGATTTTCGAGGGCAGCCCGCTAATTGCTAAATACTGCCACCACAGCTCTGAGATTAATGATTCCTGTTTTTATGTCCCCCAAGTGATATTTTCTTGACTAGAAACACATACTTTATGATTTTAATGAATCAGCCTTTTGTATGGCCTTTTTGTACCATATGTGGTAAAAAAGGCTATTTGGCAGCAGTTGGACCATTAGGCATCCATTTCATCAGTGTCTTCTTAGTCTGAAAGACCATAAGCCAAGATACAAGAATTGCCTGAAGTGGGGTCTGGAAAACTGGAAGTGACCCCATAAACCAGAATGCAAGAATTGCACCAGAGACAGCAAGATGACAGAGACAGCAAGATGAAAAACAGGTGAAGTTCTGGTGCTCCAAGACCCCTGGCGCTACAGGCCTTGCTCTCCACCCCCATATAATTATTTTTGCTTTCTCTTCCTGTGCCGCCCCCAAAGTCTACCGACTTAGGCACCATACTTACTGATGCAAGAATAGATCCATTGGAGGTCTGAGAAATATGTGGGGATGTCAGGCACAAAGGGTCACCCACCAGGGGCCTCATGTGATTTTTTTTCTCGGTAACTGTCACATTGTGGGGTACATTTCAGGAGACATATTTTGGGGTGCAGACACAAAAGTGCTAAATACTGCCTCCCACAGTCCCTAAATTAATGACTGCTGTGTTTTGTCCCCCAATTGCCTTTTTTCTTGACTAAAAACACATACTTTATGAATTCAATGAATCAGCCTTTTGTATGGCCTTTTTGTACCATATGTGGTAGAAGAGGCTATTTGGCAGCCTTTGAACCTTTAAGAATCTCCTGTAATTCAGAGCCTTCTTAGTCTGAAAGGTCCATAAGCTGAGGTACAAGAATTACCTTAAGTGTTTTCAGAATAATCAGGGGGCGTCAGGCACCAAGTGGTAGCTTGCCAGGGTACCCATAAGCCCAGGTACAAGAATTAGCCCAAGCGGGGTCTGATCACCATGTTAATATTTTTAGGTAACTGTCCCATTTTAGGGTACATTTGAGATCTGAGAAAGAATTAGAGTCGTCGAGTAGTTAGTAATGTCCCCGGTTAAGCCGGACCGAGGCAGAAAAGTACCGCAGTTCCTGGAGCTGCCAGGTGGATGCAGCAGTCAAATTCAATCTCGTGTTGGTTCTTTTGATTTTTCTGCTCATTTCAGGTACTGCAACCGAGGATCCGCAAAAATGTCTGGAACTGACGGTCGGATTCGAGTTCAGAGAAGTGCCCCTGGAAACTCCATAAGCCAAGAACAAACATATGACAAAAAAGGGACACTTTGACTTGACCACAAGGAGCCTTTTTCAGTCACCAGGGTGGGCCAGACACCCCTCCCAGATAATGGAAGTCCGAACATTTTGAAATTTTTTCTAAGTCCCAAAAAAACTGTTTCTCGGTTCCCATTGCCGAGTCCGGTCAAGAATGAACTGTTTCTTGGGTCACATTGAGTTCATCCCAAAAATGGTTAGCGGCAGCCAAAACCGATTAAGTTTGGTAATGTGAGGCGTGTAGAGCACTATGTGGAAAGTTCAGAGTGCTATGTGTAGATGTAGAGCGCTATGTGGGGGGTGCAGAGCGCTATGTGTGGGGTGCAGAGCGCTATGTGTGGGGTGCAGAGCATTATCTGAATATGCAGAGCACTATTTGGGGTTGGAGAGCGCTATATGGGGGGTGCAGAGCGCTATGTATACGGTGCCGAGAGCTATTTGTCGGAGCAGAGATCTATGTGGGGGGGCAGAGCGCTATAGGAGGTTGTTCATTAGGCATACTCTGCCATTACGTGGGGTCCCAGTGACTAGTCAGGTGCCAGAAAATCCTGGCGGAAGTCAAAAGATGTAAAGTGTCCCGAATATAGATTTTCAAATTATTAACAATTGGTTGGAGATATAAATCCACATACGCACAGGGTCTTTCATTAAGACCTGCTATTTTTGCCATAATGGGCCTACCTGGTGGATTGATGAGTGACTTATGAACCATCGGGAGAAGGTAATGTGGAAATGGTAGGATTAGATGTAGTCAGGAAATCTCTTATAAATAACTCAACATGAAAAGGCATCCATTAATTAATTTAAATTCAATGTCTTCAGAAAGGAAAGTGGGATCTGATGGAAGAATCATCTAGAGACCTGGGTTATGTAGTTGTCTCTTTGCCTCCATAGTAGAGAAATCAATAGGCCAGAGAACAAGTTCCACTCTTGTCAGCCTCTGTTACAACAAAGGACTGGTTGCTCTTGAGAGCCAAAATAGCCTCCCTCTCATCCTTAGTTCAATTCTCCTGTGTCTTTCTATGGATTTTAAGTGCTTGAATGTCATGAACCATGGTATTAAAAAGTGTTGATGGTGGGAAAGATTGTAAAAGGTGTGTTGAGATGGAAGTTTAAGATGAAATGGGCTCCCACCTGAGGGTTCCTCATTTTCAGGTAGGAGATCCAGCAGATCTTGAAGAAGGTTTGATGCTCAATATCTGAAATAGTGTTAGTGACTGTTGGATTATGGTACAGAAACTTGAAGGTGAGGTTTTCACAAAAACCTTACCTATCTTTAATAAGTGTAAATTTATCAATAGTCTGCATGGGAGAAAAAGAGACCCTTTTCCAATACAGTTCTCTGTTAACTCATAGCAGGACAAATTGACAATATGCAAGTTGTGCTCACCAGTCACTTCTAATGCGTTAGACTTGTAAGTCTGAACCTGGTCCAACTGGAGTCAGTTTACTGTGACCAGCAATAAAGAGTTTGGGTAAATTCACATTCTTTTCTTTGCCATGGCTGCTGCCTAAGAGATCAGAAGTGTCTAATTAAGCACAAGACATTTAAAAAAAAAAAAAAAAAAGTGTATACATTTTATACATCCCTATTAACTATGACTTTAAGAGATCCAAAGGTCTATTGTGAAGTAACAAGACTTTTTTTTATCTCAATAAGCACATCTATTACAAATATAAATACATGGTTTGAGGCCTTATGGTTCAAGGGACAAAAACTAATGTTTCCAGAACACCTCATGTTTTCTTAAAAGATGAGGCCTGTCGCGCCTTTTTTCCAGATAGGAGGACATGTTCCAAAATTTTAATTAATTTGTTAATGTAGATCTCAACAGTGGTATCTCTGTCGCACATTAGTATTGATATGTGCTCTATGTTTAGGCCTTGTACACACAAGAATGCATTGGCTGACAACTGCGAGAGGAGTACAATACTACTCTACACTTCCAATATGTTTGTGCTTAATTTATTAATTTACATTGCAAACCACATTATTTCCTCAACACAACTTAAGAGCTCAATTCAGGAGAAGGTCTAATGTGGAAATGGTGCAGCTGAAGACAAAGTCCTGCACCGCCTGCCCTCAGGTTACCTTCAGGTTCAGTGGCACACGTGCTGATGATTGTGGTGTAGCGCTCAATATACTTCAGGCGCAGCGTGCTTGTCAGATAGCAGGATAGCCATGAAATCCAGCAAAGGAAGGAAGAAAACTGACCGCATATAGCTGCTATGCCGAAAGATTTTTATTCAAACATTTTCTCCATGGGTGCAGATAAAAATGCGGGAGGTGGCTTGGATGCGAGTCCCTCCAGGAGGACGACGGCCGTTTCGTCTGTGAATCAGACTTCTACGGGTCTACATGTGGGAGCGTCCGTACACACCTTATAAAGGGGAGTGCATCCAGGTCACGTCACCGCACATTAAAAACAGAGAAATCACCACAACTCAGTGATTTGCATACATGCAAACAGATGTTTCACTTAAAAACATGTTTAAATAAACAGTGTAACAAACATTTCCATAAAAAACACATCTAACAAAAAAGGAAAAACCAGAGGTCGCAAGGGCATAATAAAATAACATATCATGACATGTGACATCATGTTCATATTACTATTCTTGATGATATGGTTATTCATTTATTAAATACTCAGGACTAGATTACCTGCTCTAAACAAAATTATAAGAACACCGTCAAATCGTTACGGTCATTTAAACCCAGGTTTCCCTGTGCTCCAAATTTTATTATCAATTTTGCTTCCTTTTGTAGCAACAATTTATGGAGATCGCCCCCTAATGTGGAAATGGTAGAGCGGCAGTGACCTACTTAAAGAAAAAACGTGTCTCTATTTCCTGAAGAGAGTGGCTACTGACAATTTTGGTCCCATGTGGAGACGCCTCTCCAACTGGAGTCAGGCTGCTGAGGAAACAGCCATACAGAGTTTGGGTACCTTCCCCCATAGTTTTCTTTGCCAGGGCTGCTGCCCTATGAAAGTTGTAGGTACATGGGATACCCCTCCCTGATGAAGACTCTTTTCCATGCGGCGATGCGCATTGGAGAACACTA
The DNA here is from genome assembly GCF_048569485.1 of Anomaloglossus baeobatrachus. Taxonomy (NCBI): domain Eukaryota; kingdom Metazoa; phylum Chordata; class Amphibia; order Anura; family Aromobatidae; genus Anomaloglossus; species Anomaloglossus baeobatrachus. The sequence goes on from NC_134356.1 coordinate 477,102,690, forward strand.
GGCAGTCCAAATTTCAATAAGGGTCTCAAGATAATAAATTTCTATTATTTCTGCATATTTTTTCATGCTTTTCTTTTGAGCAGCACATAGGCATTTCAAAAATGATGGCTTAGTCATAATAAAGAGCCTTCAGCTTTCCTGTGGTACTTTTAATGAATCTCTCAATGCTGAGTACTTAAAATGAGGGGAGAGCACGTGATTTTTATTTCAATAAAGTATAGTAACATAAGAAAATATATAAAAGTAACATATCAAAATATAGATGGCAATATAAACTTAATGTCAGGTTTTTTGTTGTTTTTTTTTATTAAGACATGACTATGCTATGATTAAAAAGGAAGTCTAGGAACTAGGATTAAGCCCTCTCACACATACGTGAAAATCATGCACGTGCAGCGAGACACGTATTTTCCCTGCGTGTTGCGTTTGGTAAGTACGTGTCTCTGGTACGTGCGGGCCACATGTGTTCTACGTGTGCTATCCGCGATAACACATGGAGAATTGGTAGTTTGAATACTCACGTGGTAGATGCTGCTGTCCAGGGTACTGATCTTCGTCTCCAGCCACGCCCACTCACCGCTGTTGCTGCTTCCGGCCGAGCGGAGGGGCGGAGATTAGCGCCCGGGACATCATGCCCACCTCCTTAACATGCTCATAATGAGCGGCGGTTGGCAGCAACTGTTTGCAGCGGAAGATTCTGCAGGGCTGAAGGAGGTGAGTATTTTTTTCTTTTTAAAAAATAATGACATGTGTTTCTCCGGCGCGTGGCACACGGGACCGCATCCACACTACATCCATGTGGTATGGGTGCGGGCCGTGTGACACCCGTGATGCCGGCAGAGAAACGGACATGTCGGCGTGAGGAACACA